>NW_016107319.1:6399142-6428864 GCF_001604975.1 Cebus imitator
AAAGCTGGAGGCATCATGCTACCTGACTTCAAACTATATTACATGACTACAGTAATCGAAATAGCATGGTACTAGTACCAAAACAGAGATATAGCCCAATGGAACAGAACAGAGGCCTTGGAAGTAACACCACACATCTACAACCATCTGATCTTTGACAAACCTGACAAAAACAAGCAATGGGAAAAGGATTCCCTGTTTAATAAATGGTGTTGGGAAAACTGGCTAGCCATGTACAGAAAGCTGAAACTGGACCAATTCCTTACATCTTATTCAAAAATTAACTCCAAATGGATTAAAGATTTAAACATAAGACCTAAAACCATAAAAACCCTAGAAGAAAACCTAGGCAATACCATTCAGGACATAGGCATAGGCAAGGACTTCATGACTAAAACACCGAAACCAATGGCAACAAATAGACAAAAAAATAGACAAAAAAAGCCAAAATAGACAAATGGGATCTAATTAAACTTCAGGGCTTTTGCACAGCAAAAGACACTATCATCAGAGTGAACTGGCAACCAACAGAATGGGAAAAAGTTTTTGCAATCTACCCATCTGTCAAATGGCTAATACCCAGAATCTATAGAGAACTAAAACAAATTTACAAGAAAAAACAAACAACCCCATCAAAACATGGGCAAAGCATATGAACAGACACTTTTGATTCAAAAGAAGACATTTATGCAGCCAACACACATATGAAAAAATGCTCATCATCACTTGTCATTAGAGAAATGCAAATCAAAATCACATTGAGATATCATCTCATGCCAGTCAGAATGGTGATCAATAAAAAATCTGGAGACAACAGACGCTGAAGAGGATGTGGAAAAATAGGAACACTTTTACACTGTTGGTTGAAATGTAAATTAGTTCAACCATTGTGAAAGACAGTGTGGTGATTCCTTAAGGATCTAGAAGTAGAAATACCATTTGACCCAACAATCCCATTACTGGGTATGCACCCAAAGGATTATAAATCATTCTATTATAAAGACACATGCATACGTATGTTCACTGTGGCACTGTTTACAATAGCAAAGAGTTGGAACGAACCCAAATGCCCATCAATGATAGCCTGGACAGGGAAAATGTGGCATATATACACCATGGAATACTATGCAGCCATAAAAAGGATGAGTTCATGTCCTTTGCAGGAACATGGATGAACCTGGAAACCATCATTCTCAGCAAACTGATACAAGAACAGAAAACCAAGCACTGCATGTTCTCATTCATAGGCGGGTATTGAACAATGGGAGCACATGGACAAAGGGAGGGGAACATTACACACTGGAGTCTATCGGGGGATGGGAGAGCTAGGGGAGGGATAATAGGGGTTGGAGGTGTTGGGGAGGGATAACATTAGTAGAAATATCTAATGTAGATGACAGGGGAATGGAGGTAGCAAACCACCATGGCATATGTATACCTATGCAACAATCCTACATGATCTGCACATGTACCCCAGAACTTAAAGTATAATTAAAAAAAAAAAGGCATCAAGATCAAAAGTAGGATCTGAGAATGAGGAACTCTAAGCTATAACAAAATGATAAAAGGTTTTACAATATTCCTTGAACAGCGGCAGCACTGAAGGAGGAAATGATTTGCTTGCTAGGCTCACTAGAGTAAACGGCAGGAAGCACTTTTTACCCAAAGTTGCTTGCCCTCTGGTGTTCCCCTGGACCATCTGGATAGAAGTTTATGTTCAATCTACAAGTCATTCTTTTTAATTTTTATGGGTACACACTATAATAGGTATCTATATTTATGGGGTATATGAGGTATTTTGATACAAGCATAAAATGCTTAATAATAATCACATCAGGGTAAATGGGGTATCTATAATTTCAGCATTTAACATTTCTTTGCGTTACAAACTTCCAATTATATTTTAGTAATTTTTAAATGTACAATAAATTATTGTTGACTGTAATAACCCTGTTGTGCTATCAAATACTAGAGCTTACTCATTTTTTTGTTTTGCTTTTTTTTATATTATACTTTAAAGTTCTGAGGTACATGTGCAGAATGTGCAAGTTTGTTAAATAGGTATACAAGTGCCATGGTGGTTTGCTGCACCCATCAACCCTTCCTCTACATTAGGTATTTGTCCTAATGCTATTCTTCTCCTAGCCCCCAACCCCCAACAGGCCCAGGTGTGTGATGTTCCCTCCCTACGTCTATGTGTTCTCATTGTACAACTTATTCAGTCTATCTAACTATACTTTTTGTACCCATTAACCATCCTTACTCCATCCCTACTACTCTTTCCAGCCTCTGGTAGCCATCATTCTATTCTCTATTATGCAGGTCAGGTGAACCCCAAAATTGGAGCGCAGTCCAGGAATGTTCTTGGCTTTGCCCAGAAAAAAATTCAAGGGTGAGCCAGTAGGTCAGACAGCAACTTTTGTTGAAATGGCAATGTACGGCAGCAGCAGAGGTATGGCTCAGTGCAGGGCAGGGCTACCCCATAGGAAGTGTGCCCAGAGTAGCAGCTCAGAGGCAGTGATGCAGTCATATTTATAACTACTTTTAGTTATATGTAAATTAAGGGGTAGATTATGAAGAAATTTCTAGGAAATGGGTGGTAACTTCTGGGCCATCAGGTCATTGCCATGGAAAGCAGCAGTAAATTCTAGGTGTTGCCATGGGAATGGTAAACTGACATGGCACAAGGGTGAGCATGTCTTATGGAAAGCTGCCTCTGTGCCATCCCTGTTTTAATTAATCCTCAGTTTGGTCTGCAGTCTCAGTCTTGTCTCTGGAGTTGTGTCCCACCTCCTATCTCATTTCCAGTTGTTTTTAGCTTCCACAAATGAGAGCATGTGAATTTTGTCTTTCTGTGCCTGGCTTATTTCACTTAATATAATGCTCTGCAGTTCCATCCATGTTGTTGCAAATGACAGGATATCATCATTTTTAATGGCTGAATAGTACTCCATTGTGTATATGTACCACATTTTCTTTGTCCATTTGTTTGTTGATGAACACTTGGGTTGCTTCCAAATCTTAGCTACTGTAAACAGTACTGTAAGAAACATGGAAGTGCTGATACCTTTTCAATATACTGATTTCCTTTCTTTTGGGTATATACCTAGCAGCTGAATTACTGGATCATATGGTAGTTCTATTTTTAGTTTTTTGAGGAACCCCCATACAGTTCTCCATAATGGCTATACTAATTTACATTTCCAGCAACAATATATGAGGCTTCTCTTTTTCCCCATCCTTATCAGCATTTGTTATGGCTTGTCTTTTGGATAGAAACCATTTTAACTAGGGTAAGATGATATCTCACTGTGGTTTTGATTTGCATTTCTCTGATAATAAATGATGTTGAGCATTTTATCATATACCTGTTTGCCATTTGTATGTCTAAGACATTTTAAGAAATGTCTACTCAGATTTTTTGGCCCAATTTTAATTGGATTATTAGATTTTTTTCCTAGTCATTTAAGCTCCTTGTATATTATTAATCCCTTTTACAAGTCTTTACTGAATGTCAGCACTACTACCTGTTAAGAAGTGGCATGACTGAGTAGAAACTGCAGCTTCTTCATCTCTGTGCTAGAATCATAATTGCTCTGGCTACATTAAAGGGTTGATGAGAGGATAAAATATAGATGTAAATATGCTTTCTTATCCTGTTAAACATTACAAAAATTATATGTTAACATTAGAGAAACAAGATAAAAAATTTTGGTTTCTAGCTTACGATCTCATTAGGGAAATAATTTGTACAGGAAATATTCAAAGAGCAAAACTATTTAGCAAAGTGCTGGAGAGTCCTGTAGTCTAGGTTTCCTAATACCATGTGGCAAATGTTCATTGCGTGGTGCAGACCAAGTATAAAAGTGAGAAAAGCAGTCATCAGGAAAAACTTCACAGGAGAGAAGAATGTGAGCTGGAAGTAATGAGGCAGAAAGGAACTAGGAGAACATTCCAGAATGTGAGAAATTCATGAGCCAATACATATCGTGTGAAGTAAATCTGTGAGGTTTCTCTGCTTCCAGGAAACTCTGTCATATTTCAGAGCCACTGAAAAATTGTCTCCTACAAACCACAGTGGGGAAAAATATAGTAATTTATTTTCAAAGGTACATCCTTCTTGACACATCAATTCCACTTTTGGGAACTTACACTACAGATGTATGTGAATATGTGTATATACACATATGTGAAACAATTTATACAGATAATCACTGAAGCCCAGTTTGTATATGTAAGAAAAATATAATTTGTAATCTAGAAATAATAATCTAAGATGCCATCAATAGGAGATTGGCTAGGAAATTGTGGTATACACACAATGAAATATTTCACAGATTTCATAAAATGTAAAATATATAAAGGTATTAGCTACATATGCACTGACAGTGAATAACATCTCAATTTATTAAGTGAAAAAAGCAAAGTCCAGAAGTATACTATATTTATATAGAAAGAAAATAAAAGAGTCCATACAGGTTGCTTGTCAATGAATAGACTACTGGTATAAAAATAGTCACTAGTCGTAGATTAGGATAGAGGAATTAGAGGGAGACATACTTTTACTGTATGTACTTTTGAATTCCATATCACACTTATGTATTACCTATTCAAAAATTACTTTAAATGTATTAGCTGTTGGCCCAGTGCTTTTCACAGACTCCAGATAAAATTGCACTCTGACTTCAATCTAGAAAACCCCAATAAACAATGTTCTCTGAATAGCCTTTATCTGAAATTGCTTCAGGTAGATAATGCAAAATACAGCTGTCCAGCATAGAGTTCAGTCCAGTTTTCTGCAGATTTTACAGAGTGGCTGGGTCCTGTTATCGACTATATTGTGTCCCCCAAAAGTTCATTTACTGACAGCCAAAAACTCAACATCACTCCCGTCTAGGGAGACAATCAAGATTAAATAAGGTCATGAGGGTAAGGCCCTAATCCAAAAGGACTGGTGGCCTTCTAAGAAGAGGAAGCTATACCAGCAGTGCCATGCACAGAGGCAAAGCCACGTGAGGCCACAGTGGGAAAGTGGTCAGCTACAAGCCAAGAACAACAGGAAGCCAATTCTGCTGGAAACTTGATCTTGGATCTCCAGCCTCTAGAGCTGTGAGAAAATAAGTGTCTGTTGTTTTGGCTACTCAGCCTGTGATATTTTGTTATGGCAGCCTGAGAAGATTAATATATGGGTACCATCAAGGACTCCGGTGGAGAAGCGCAGTTCTCCAGCCAGAGATAAGCTAAGTGGAAGCTATGCTGCATGACCTGTAGAGGAGCACCATTGTAACACAAGAATATTCCACTAAGTCAAACTGACAAGAGTGGGCATGAGGAGTCCAGGGTCCTAGTTCCTGTGCAGTCATTCCTGACTGTGTGACCTGAACCATCACGTGAACTCTGCAGGATCTGTCCTAGATCCTTCCAGCTTCCTTAGTTCCTTCCAGCTCATTGGTTCCAGGATCTATAACATGCAAACAGAAAAATATGCCACTACCAAGAGTCAAGTTAGCTTCCAAAAATAGTGCAGCTTCATACTTGTGCAAGATAAATAGCAGCCTGTAACCTAGGAGTTCTCAATCAGTGAGACTAAATCTACTTTAGCTCTCAGGCCTCACAAAGCAGGCTGCTGCTGCTGCTGCTGCTGCTGACACAGAATTTTCCTCATGCTCTGAGTGTTGCTGAGATTCTCAAGGTAGGGAAGGTGAAACATGATCTCCTCTTGAGAATTTATTATTCTGAAAATCCACCTGTCAGAAACCCTGGCACTCCGAAAAAGCAGTGAAGAGGTAGCCCATCCCAGAAGCAGACAAAATTATGTCAATTCCAGTTGTTATCAGAGGGAGGGAGGTGATGTTAAGCCAACAAACTAAAACACATTTCACAAGAGTCTTTCATCCCAAAGAAGGAATCAACTCTGCTGATGAGCAGATCCAACACTTGAAAAAGAAAGCCCTACAATTATTTCCCCCTGTGTTTGACCCTTAATGTCACATCATAATGAAATAGCAATATGTAGATGCCTAGCTGAAGCACTGATGCTTTTTTTTTTTTTTTTTTTAAAGGTTTGAAGTCTTATAATCAAGGGTTTACATGATATAGCAACATCTAGGAGCAGATATCCTACAGTTTAGGCATGTAATAATTTCTTTAATGACAATGAAGTTAGGGCTGTTTGTTACAAAAAGTTGGGGCATGTGGTTTCTAAAGAAAATATGACCCAGAATTGTAGGTGACTATCTGAATTTGTCCTTAACTTTAGAAGAACACATTTCCAGGCCAGGTGCGGCGGCTCATGCCTGTAATCCTAGCACTTTGGGAGGCCAAGGTGGGTGGATCACCTTAGGTCAGGAGTTTGAGACCAGCCTGGCCAACACAGCGAAACCCTGTCTCTACTAAAAATACAAAAATTATCTAGGTGTGGTGGCATGTATCTGTAATTCTAGCTACTCAGGAGGCTGAGGCAGGAGAATCTCTTGAACTTGGGAAGCAGAGGTTGCAGTGAGCCAAGATTGTGCTACTGTACTCCTGTCTGGGTGATAGAGTGAGACTCTGTCTGAAAAGAGAAAAAAAAAAAAAAAGAAGAAGAAAACAGTTCCATCATTTTTGTTTCTAGCAAAGCTAAATAAGAACTTTATCAGATCAGGAGCTACAATAGACTTTAAAATCAGTTTTGGAAAGCAGGCAAGCCTTTTCAAGGAATCAATGTAGAGAAGACAGTTTTGAATGCACAGCAAAATCTTATATGCAGAAGTATTTTTAAAAACAAGATGGTAATGTATCTAAGCACAAATTTCATAAATATATTCTAGATTTATTGAGTCAGTATGTATAGGACAAGTTCCTAGGTAAAGTTTTGAATCTTAGAATCTAGAACTCTGAATGGAAGAGTGGTTTCCCCCGAGTCATTATTACATACCATAGGTACACAAAGACATACTGGTTTACCAACAAATATATTCAGTTTTGAGTAGCACCCAATTGCCATGCTGGAAACTCCTTTGGAATATTAAAAGTAAATGCATTGAAATTTTATGTCAAGATCAAAAAATGTTTAGAAGTATATAAACTTCAAGATGAATATAACTGCCTAAATTGATACAGAATTTTTGACTTTGTTCTTGGCACATATGTAGGTAAAGGCAGAGGTAATGGGATTTGTTATAAATATGTCTCCTTACATGCCAAATGTATTGCTGCCTAAAATGTAATATTTCAATGTGTTTTTGTTGGAAGGGAGGCCACATAAATGTTAACTCCTTGACAGGCATCCTCATTTAGAAGTTTATTCAACTTGCTAGAATCACAAATGGTACCAAATATAAATATGACAGTATGAAACCTTTTCAGCTAAGTTTTATAAGTCCTATGTCAAAATAACAATAGAGTGGCTCATTTAGAGCTAATTTATCTGTGGCCTTTGAAAATTGCTATAGAGAAAAAAGAATTACACAAATCAGCCTCATTTTACTTATAATCAAATAATGTTGAATAGATGTGGAGATAAACAGACTCAACACATTATGATATAAGCCAGATATTTCCCATATCTGTACTTGGTCAGGTTTATGGAAAACTTTCAAAAGATTATCTTCACATTTATGCCTATTGTTGTAAAAATGTAATACATCTTTAATTGTCTAACTGGGAATGTAGTACCTCATAATGAATTAAATTCCATGTTATTCTATCAAAACCTCTCTTTCTCTCTTTTCTCTGCATATTGTTTCATGTATACTTCTCTCTTTCATCATTGTTGGTCTTCTCACATTTCTCCATTTTCCTGATTCTTGTACTATCCCTCCCTCTTCATTTGCCTTTTCTACTCCTTTCTCTCCTGTCTGTTCAGCTTTAGTAATTATTGAATAAAGATTTGTGTTTTCTATTTTTAATTATAAAAGAAGATGAAATAAATTAAGAATTAAAAATAAAACCAAATTGAATGACAGGTGGTTTTGGGGGTCTTCTTTCTATAACCTTTCATTAATTATTTTTCTGCTTTTGACAGAAAATGTTTTCCTGCCTCTGGTTTAAAACCATGTCCAAAATTGCTGAATTACTATTTGTATTAGATGTAAGCACAAAGAGTAAGTAAGTTTAATGGAGGAAATAAATAGAAAAGGAGCTACAGGGATTACACATGATAGAGTATTCTCTTTTTATTGGGAAAGCCTCTGGAAAAATCAGGATGTTTTAAAAGCATAGTTCAAGTTTTTAAAAATGATATCAATAACTTAAATCTATTCAGATTTTGTTAAATAATTTATACATGCTGATTAGTAAAAATAATTTTAAGCAGTTTACAAGAAAAGCTCCAACTATTTTCCTTTAAATTAATTTAACTTTTACTTTAATATTAGTGAATAACATTTGTGGAGTAATGAGTTTGATGTGATTAATGTGTGTGTACATATGTATATCTATCTATGTATGTTTATAATATTGGTCCACATATCACCTGAAATCATTTCATGGTATGAGTTCCCAGTTCAGGTTAGGGAAATAGAATATATCAGTTCTGTTTAGAGAAAGCAAATAATTTTTTTACAGATTATTATACAGTCAAAGCAGCATTACTTAAAAAGTTACAATTCTGAGTACTAGAAATTCTTTTTACCAGAGTTTTCCTAGATTTTTTTTTAGTTGCAAAGTAGTGTGTTACACAGCCTTTACTGTACTTGATTAAGCTCACACCAGGACAGGTTATCTGGCTCCTACCAGAGTCCTATCAACAGCTTCTCATTCTAAGAACAGATCTATGATGTCAGCCCTTAATCCATCTGCCTCCCCCACCTTCTTCCTCTCCTATCTTAAGCTTTGCCACACTGAACGATTAAGAGCTTGGGTCAAAATGATGTGGTTATATAAACACCACTATTTCTGTCCTATGGAAATACTTTCCCTGTGAGTTGCTCAATATGCTTCGCAGCTAAGAGAATACATCTCCTTTCTGGTCTTGCCTTAAAAATAATACCATTTAGCCTAATCCCACTGACAAATTGCTAAACCTTTTAAGCAGGGCTGCAGCATGCACCAAGAGACATGACTATGATTTGAACAGGGCCGGCAGCTTAAAACCGAGCCAGATGTAGTGCAGAAGTGACAAGCTGCAAGGGGAAGACGAGCAAAATGATCTGTGTTCTTGTTCTAGCTTCAGTTCTGCCAACCTGGGTAGCACACATTCCCTTGCTGAGCCTTTGTTTTCCCAATAATGAAGTCAGCTTTAATTATCTCTAAGGTCTCTTCTAGTTCTGTGACTTTTAAGCTTTTCAAGGAGAGCTCTCTATAATCCAAAAGTTAAGAACATTGCCTGAAGTGCTCACCACTGTACAGCTAGTACCTATAGTACTGTCTGACACAGAGAAAATGCTTAAAATATATTTGCTGAAATAATTAACAAAGAGGTAGGTTTGCCACCACTACGTTAAAGTGATTGTAATTAATTTACAGACTCAGCTTCTCTTTCTGCCTGATAAAGATATTTCTTAAGTCGATAAAAAACTACTTACAACTTATTAGGCCAAGTAGGAGAGGTAAAAATAATCAGTAAAGAACTGAACTTTGAGAGAAAAAGGGTCATGGGAATATTTTTATGGAATAAGTACATGATACAAAACAGTACTACAATGGGTGCTAGCTTTGCTTTCAGGATTAATTTACATTGCAGAAAAGTATGTGTACTCTCTCAGGATACATAGGAGAGAGACCTAGGCAGTGCCTCACCACCCCAACACATACTGATAGTGGACTGAACTACAATCCTTGTACACAACTTCAGACTGTTTACCAAAGTCCATTTGGTGGACTGATGACATCACGAATGAGAAAGTAAAAGAAAGAAGGTAAATGGCTTCTACTTTCTTGCTCCCTTATGTTTCCCACTTCCTTTTTATACCTTGGTAACATTTTCCATATTCCAGTCCTCAACATTCACCCAATCCCTAGCACACACACACACACACACACACACACACACACACACACACTCTCTCTCTCTCTTGCTCTTTCTCTCTCTCTGCTCTCCCTACAAATCCTGAAATCCAAGGGAAGGTGAGGAAGGTTATAGGTGCATCTGCTGATTATGTGGGAGAAAGAGAGGAGCTGCAAAACTGAATTTTTTTTCTATACTAGAGAGGAGAATCTTGGTGAGGACTACAGGTGATGACAGCTAAGAATTATATCCCTATTTTTGTCCAGTACTCTGTTTACATTCTGTTCTTACAGATTCCTCACTCTCATCTTCTTTGAGTGAGCCCTTGGCTTAGACCACCAGAATAGTACCAGCAACTAAGATTTCAGAATGGCCTACAGTTAGGAGAAGCACACCCACATCAGGAGAGGAAGGGCAATTCTTCAAGTTAGTGGAAGATTGGGGTTAAGAAGTTGTGTACCAGAAACCAAGTCATATTCTGAATTAAGTGTACGAAAAAAAAAAAACCCATAATACCTGCTGCAGTGTTTCTATGCTGGTTTAAGTTCACTCATTCAAGAGCATTCAATGAACTTCTATTGAGTATTTACACTGTGCCATGCTAGGTTCTAAGGCTACAATGGTGAACAACAACAAAAAATATATGATCCTTGCTTCCATGAGGGCTTAAACTTTAGTGGGAAGATGTTAGAAAAAAAAAATCTCCACCAATAAATGTACAATTACAAACTGAGACAACTCACAAGAAGGAAAGGAATGAGGTTCCCTGGCACTCTTCTACAAAGGAGCCTAATGTAGGGTTAAGAGTCAAGAAAGACTCTTGAGAAATTGACACTAAAGCTGAGCTCTGAAGAATGAGTAGGAGATTTCTCAGCAGAGATGGGGGGTGGGAAGCAGAAGAAAAATGAAGAGGCAGGAAGTTACAACCTCTTGAACGCTAAAGTCTGTAATTTTCTACATTATCTTATTTAGACATTGCTAACAGAATTATGTCTGAAAACATTCTAGAAATGCAGTTGTTGGTGTGAACACTCCCATAAGAGGCTACAGATCCAGGTGTGTGTGGGCACAGGATTCTGACCAATGATCCTTGTGTCATCAATTCTGTATCTTATAATAATCCTTTACATATTTTGTAGCTAAAAAATCATCCTTACAATTTTTTATATCTAAATTTTTATAATATCTATAATTTTTAAATAATATCTTTATAATAATCTAGTCCCTAGATTATTTTTATAAGAAGTTCTCTTTGAGACCTACGGACATCAAGATTAGTGCCTTTGTAATATAACCATTAATCATGGTTATTGCTAGAAATTGCTTTCATCCAGGAAGTTAACAAATGTTTACTTTCAACTCATCTCCATCCAGGCCAGAAAGAATTGAAAATCAGTAACTACAATGGATTACTTCCTTTTTTATTAAAAATGAGAAGTTCAACGAAGAGATTCTTGTTTTAACAAACAGCATGGGCAAAGCCTCCATGCCAAGAAACAGCATGGCATATTCAGAACATGTTGGAGAGAAGTGGGGGGATTAGTAGGTAAACCAACAGGGCTTGGCAGGAAACAGGATATGAGAAAGGAAGGATGAGGGAGGGATTGGTGTCAAGTATGACCCCATGATTTCTGACTTGCCCACTTGGACATATGGTAGAGGAACCATTCTTCAAGTTGGGGAGCATAGACAAAATCCAAATTTGGAGTAGAAGATATATTTTGGACATGCTAGGTCTGGGATGACTTTGAGAAATCTAAGTAGGGATACTGAGTGGATGCTGTGAAGAGGTTCAGGAGGGAAGATTTAAATTTGAAGCTATCATTTGATGCATAGATATGGATGAAGTTGAACAGGCAAGCGGCATAAAGAAAAAAGAGAAGGTGGTTTAAGATCAAGTATGGAAGAATTCCATATTCAGTGCTGAGCAGAGGAGAAGAAGCCTACAGATGAGTCAGAAAAGATACACTCAATGGCTCATGCCTGTAATCCCAGTACTTTGGAATGCCGAGGCAGGCGGATGACCTGAAGTTGGGAGTTCGAGACCAGCTGACCAACATGGAGAAACCCCGTATCTACTAAAAGTACAAAAAAATAGCCAGGCATGGTGGTACATGCCTGCAATCCCAGCTACTTGGGAGGCTGAGATAGGATAATTGCTTGAACCTGAAAGGCGGAGGTTGCTGTGAGCCGAGATTGCACCATTGCACTCCATCCAGCCTGGGCAACAAGAGCGAAACTCCATCTCAAAAAAATAAAAAGATATACTCAATAGACAGGAGGAAAAACCAGGCAGGACCAATGTCACAGTTAGGCCTGCAAAGAGAGAATGCAGTTTTCGGGTACCAGAATTCTAGGATAAGGCTTCCTTAAGATGGTATGAGAGTCTATACACTATGCAAATACTTAGAATATTTTTCCTGAATTGCAGATAAAACCTATGAGAAATGTGGCTACAACAAAATGAGTGTTAACCGCCCAACTTACAAATTGATTTTTGAAATACAGCCCATTTGTAATTTGAGT
Source organism: Cebus imitator (assembly GCF_001604975.1). Lineage (NCBI taxonomy): Eukaryota > Metazoa > Chordata > Mammalia > Primates > Cebidae > Cebus > Cebus imitator. The sequence goes on from NW_016107319.1 coordinate 6,411,597, forward strand.
ATATCATGTACTATGACAGAGGAACACGTTTTACTTTAGTTAGATATTAAATATTTTGAAAGAACAAAACTATTTTTTCTAATACCACTCTAATCCTGGAATGTGCTATAATTTGAATTTCTATTTTTAAAAACTAGAATGAAGAGTAGGAAGGAAATTATATATATATATATATATATATTTATATAATGCATTTATATCATATATATAGGCATTTCTCCATTTCTTGTGCATTTTTCTGTTGTCTCTGACCACTTTAGCTGTCAGTTTTGTAATCTCCCATAAACTATCTGAACTCTTCCTTCTGTGTGACAGCAGTGAGAACTGATCAGCAAGATCCCTGGGAAAGTGACATCTGGCAACGAGGAACAACGGAAGGGAATACAGCTAATGCCATAGATAAATGTCAAGCTCCTTGAAATTTAATCCTCTCAGTAAGACAAGGTTGAACTGAACATGGTTGATTAAGCAATAGATGTTTGTTTTGTTTGACATTAGAAAATCTGAGGCTGTGGCACTGCCAAAATCCTTATCTATTTCAAAGAGACAAGGAGGTGCACTGATAAAGAAGGGCCTCTGAATTTCCAGCTGTGATGTTCATTCATACCTAACAGTCTACTTAAATAGCATGTTCTCCCTAAATATTAAAAACTATTTTGGATATTAACAGATCTTTTTATCTAATGGCAATTCTCTTAAATCCATATATTTAAAAGTTTGAGAATTTTACTTGAGAGTATCAAACATGGTGAACAAACCAAATTTAGAGATTTCCTCCTTTAAAGCAAAATGTGTATACAGTTGCATTTATATTGAATTGATAAAAATGTTGGTCTAAAATATAGATATCTGTAAGAGAACTACACATGTCTGGAAAAGTTAATCCCCAATGAGGAAAAAAAAAGAATTCTCTGTACTAGGCTAGCTCCTAAAAAGCATTTCAAAATTTTCAATATTTTCTTGTTTTACATCATATTACGTTTTGGTTTTCAATGTAAAATATTGATTTCCAAAGATTAGAAAGCAATTGAGACACTAATAAATCCCCACCTCTTCTTTTTATAGTCTAAAAGATTCATATACACACACCCGAAATACAGAAAGAACTTGAAGACAGCCTGCTTTTTGCCATATTTCAATATAATAGAAATTTATTGAGCATTCAAGTTTACCCATATGGAGTAGTGGTGAGGGTCTTCTGTAAGGAATCTCTGAAAATGCTCCTCCTTGAAAGTGAAAGGCTACTAGACAAGGATATGGGAAACCTAATTCTTTCTTAATTATGCCCTGTTAGATGTATAACTTTGGCCTAATTAGTAAGTATCTCTGAAACTCATCTTCTTTCTATCACAGGGTGAATGGACTATTCATGTGCTTAAATTATTTTACTTTAAAAAATAAAATTCGATGTTGAAGTAAAATTTCCCAACTATTTCATCAAAGTAAAGATCTAAACATTTTATTTGACCAAAGGTGGATTCAAAAGTTGTTATGGTCCCCACTCCTTGATGTAGTAGGGTTAACCAAAATGAGTTGCTCTTCATTATAATCTACCCATTTTACACTTCCCTAGCTTTTTATGGAGTGAATGTCCCATAGGTGCATCTGGTTGATCACAGAGAGATACATAATCACTACCTCCATTCCTACAACCAAACAGTAGGCATCACTTCATGAAGGGTTTTCCAAATTTTTGTGAGTATATTTCCATTTGCCAAAGTGAAGCCAGTGAAGACTCTGTGTTAAGTGGAAATCCTGGGCAATGAAGACTGTGAATACCAATGGGGAGATGATGCAGCTCTAGTCCTCCATATAAACCCCAGCAGTGCTCAGCAATCCTGGCTGAATTAGAGATGTACTGGAAGATCCTTATCCATTAGGTTGTCTCTCTTCTATAAAATAAACATATTCTGTAGCTATCTGCTTTGGAGTCTCAAATTCTGGATTAGTTTATAAGCAACAAAGTAAATTTCAATGTATACTTGAAAATTCTATTAGTATCATTTGAAATGATTTTTGCTAATTTTGATTACCTTTCATACAGTGCATAAGTCATCTGTTAATTTTATATTGGGTTGGCTTTCTTACTAATTTGTGTTAGTTCTTTATTCTGTATATGTCTTTTATTGGATATATGTATTGTAATCTCTTCTAATGTGTGGTTGTCTTTTCACCCTCGTAATGGAGTCTTTTAATGAACATAGATTTTCAATTTAATTAAGTCCAATTTATTAAACTTTTCATGGTTTGTATTTTTTATTTCCTACTTAGGAAATCTTTGTTTATCCTAAGGTTACAAAATATTCACCTATGCTTTCTTCTAAAAGTTTGTTTTAGCTTTCCTGTTAAGAGTTACAATCTTAGTTTTTTATATGGCATGAGGTAGCATTCAAAGATCCTTTTGTTCCACATGAATATATAACAGACTTAGCACAATTCATTTAAAATACCATTCTTTCTCCTTTGTATTGGAGTGAAGACAGTTCAAATTAAGTGACCCTGTATGTTCTGCTCTGATTCTGGATTCTCTGCCATGCTGTTGTTCCCTCTGTCTACCCTTGCACTAATATCACACAGTCTTCATTACTGTGACTTTAAGTGTTCATATCTGGTAGAGTAAGCTCTTTCTTCTTCTTAAGCATTATCTATTATATCCTAAGCCCTTTGCATTTTTATATAAATTTAACATTAGCTTATCAATTTATATACATATTTATATATGTATGATGTGCTTGGGTTTTCACTGGGATTTTATTATGCCAATATTTCAATTTTGAAAGAATTATAATTAATTAGTAGATAAATGAAATCCATAGTCTATAGTATGTACATGCCCACCAAAAATGGCTGGAATTTATAAAAGAAAATAACAGATAACATCAAGTGTTGTCAAGAATATGAAGCAATTGGAACTCTATGAAACAAATTGGACTAATCACTTTGAAAAAATATTTGACAAGACTTGTCAAGGCTAACATATGCTTATACTTTACTCAGTGGTTTCACTCCAATCTACCATGTTACTTCATATCCAGTAACGCTGGAGAAGGAAAGATATTCTACGCATAAGATATTCTATACATAAGATACTCTCTCCAGTGTTGTGGTTTAAAGCACAAATTCTAGAGTCAGACTGCTTCCGTTCATATGCTTATATTCCAGCTCTACCTTACTGTCCATATGATGCTAGGCAAGCTATTTGACCTCCCTATGTCTCATGTGGACAAAATGATTAGTGTGTGTTGTCTCTATATTGTTTATTATTTTCATCTGCAAACTGGGACAACAGGGTGGATGATATCTACCTATCTCATAAGGTTGCTGGGCTAAGAGGACTAAGATAACCCATGTAATAACAGTTACTGGCAATTAGTAAGAACTCAAGAAATGTTAGTTATTATTATTTTCTACCCATTTTCATCCTATTAATCTTTCAAAGTCTACCTAGCTCAAATTGCATCTATTCCATGTCATTTTTCCAAGATAAAGGGGAATGAATATATTAATTCTGAAAAACATCTAGTTTCTTTCCCTCTCTACCTACCATCAACTTTATGTTAATCTTCTATTTTCATGCTTATTATATTTGACTTTGATTTTGGGTTGTTCAGTTGGTCTTTTCCTGTCCCCCCAGACTGCAAGCATCCGAAAATTGGGTATCTCTGCTCCTCTGGCTGTCCCTCTAGATCTCTGCCCAGTGCTCTGCACTTAAGGGCTCAATAGATGTTGGTTGCATTGTACTGAATTGAATCAGGGAGGGAGGCTGCTAGATGCCTGTGAGAAACGTTACTTGATGTGTTTGCTTTCCAAGAAGCTTGCCATTTGACTTACCCTTAAGTGCTTAAACTCAATAGACAGTTTCTTAGTAATCTAATAGAAAGACAATGAGCAATTGCACTAAGATTCAGGAAAGTGGCTTCAATACTGGCATGAAAATACTTGGGCTGACTGGAACAAGTGACTGGCAGTAAAACCTGCCTTTATTATGAAAATTTGAAGTAGATGGAGATTTTCCAAATATGATTTTAAAAGCCTTAGGGGATATTAAGATGCTTACATTTTTAACACAGGAGAATTGGATTTAACACAGGAGAATTGGATTTTTATATGTTGGGCTCAGTTTTGAATTTGTGGCTAGAAAGCCTCAGGCTTTTAATCTCAGAGTTTTCAGTTACTCAGGTTGAAACTAAAGACCAACTTACGCCAAAGGTTTTATTTATTTTGCAGTGGGTCTTATATCTCTCAGGCCACCCACTTTGCAGGTCCTCAGGCAACAGTACAAATAGGGGCCTCAAACCATATGTGTTTCTATATTTATCAGGTATACATTAAGGTAACAAACTGCTAAATATTTTCTATCTTCTTCCCTTCATTAAGACTTAGTAGCCAGGCTTTTTGGAGTTCCCCAGCTTGTAATCGCATTGGGCTTCCCTTCTCTTCCCAACCCTGATCTTGAGGGACCTTGTGAGCATGTGTGGACAGTTCAGCCTATACATCAAAGTTCTATCCACATCTGCCACTAATGACAGGATTTAGTGGAGTGCACAGAGACAGCATGCCCCACCCTCTAGAAGATGGACCCAGGAAGGAGGCTGCCTGGGCCCTGACATTGGGAAGTCTGGGGTTCTGAAGGGAAAGAAGTCTATGGGTTCTGCATGGCCTATCTCTTGTCTCATAGAAGTGAGTGTAGATTGAAGAAGACCAGAACAAGTTTTCTAAAGTTCAGAGGCCCTCTTGCCTGAATCTAAGAGTAGTACTGATAGTGCGTTTCTTATAATATGTATAGCAATGGAATACTTTTATCTCAAAATATTATATTTAAAAGCACTGATTTATATGACCTACTGGCATTTATAGTTAATGATATTATTAAACAAAATTTTGGTATTACTCTCTTTTCCTCAACAATGAAAAACTTAAACTTTAAAGAATTGGCTACAATACTGATAAATAAATAGTTACTTGAAAGCAAGCAATTTTACTTTTTTATCCATCATAATTATAAAAGCCACATTCTTGTTGCCATTTCTATCTCAGACTAATTCAAAAGAAAAAAAAAACTTTGAATTTTCATTAAAATCATGTCATAATAGGCCACTATGGTCAACTGGAGTATGGGTGGTCACTGGTGAAGGTTCACCTGAAACTCACTTCTCTAACAATTGACTTGAATGTCTACCCCTCACTTCAGATTCTGCTCCTCAATAGTTCTAACTTTACCTTAGAAACACAGCTGTCAGAATATCAGATTTATTTACTTACTTATTTTTAGAAAAACCAAACCTGAAGCTATAATATACTATCTTAGATACCTCCTGGCCAGACAACATGTCTAAATAACTCAAAAATTAGCATTAAGGTCAAGTAGATTTGATTTCCAGTGTAGGTGTCATTTTATCATTGTGTGAGATAGACTTGGGTAACACCAAAAAGTTCCTAAATTTGTAAAGTTTAAATGAAACCATCTATGTAAAAAAACTTGGCATAGTACAAAGACATTCAATAAATGTTCATTACCTTCTCCTTTCCCCTCTATTTGTCTCCACTGCATTCAACTCAAATTTCTAAGTCATCACAAAAAGTAGATTAATAGTCATAAATTAGAATATAAATGACTTTCATTCACTCAGTGATTATAAAATTCTGTATTTATAATATATAAAACCGAACTTCAGATTCACATGCACAAAAATCTCCTTAGAGTGAAAAGTATTTTGGGAGCTTATCAAGAGATGTAGTGGGTAATGCTGAAGAACAAAGAACACTCTTGATATTAAATTGAGCTCCAAGACTTCATATTCTAAGTTTATAGCTGCGTTCTGGTTAACCTCATTATTTTTGGAGTACAGCTACTCTTTTTAGAAATTACTTTTTCACTAATCACTGTCAATCATAGTGAAATTATTGTGAAATAAAGGATCTCTTCTTTCAAAAAGCCACAATTCACATCATAACACAGGGCCCTACAAAGAGCTTATGAAAGCTTCCGAGGCAGCTGCTTCTCTTGGAGAACTGCCGGAAAGCAGCCTGCAAACACAGACAGATTCCTGCCCATCCCGGGCAGGCGGAGGTGGAGGCTGCTGGTCCTGAGCGGGCTGGGCCACAATAAGAAGCTGGCTGTGAAGTTGCAAGAATTCAATTTCCCTGTCCCTACATGTAACTCTGGTTAGGACTGGATAAATAAATGGGCTTCCCTCACTTTGTACTATTACAATATGGTCTGTATGTGTGTGTGTCTGTCAACTCAGCAAAATGTAAAGATTCACATGAAAAATGGAGAATACATACACATATACATAAATATGTTAAATACTGTTACAGTGTTTATATATGTCAGAGACCCTCTAACTTCTTTACTAAAGAAAACAATTCAAAGCTGATTGTCAAACACACCAATGTCACATTTAGTACCAGTCTGTGTGGAGACATGTACATTCCTGTTGCTTTTGTCCGCAGATAACTCACTGAAACTTCTAATTGAGGCAGACTCCTGACTAAGCACTATAGTAGAAACTCTGGGAAAAAAAAATTATATTAAAAAAATAGAAGTCCTATTAGGAGCACACAAGTTAACATTTACAGGGACAAATGTCTCTTAGAATGTATTGAAAAATGTTATGACATAATCAGAGTTTCTGCATTCTTTTAAATTCAACGTGAATCTTAAGAACTCTGAGCTATTGTTGAGATGTGAATCCATAGGCGAGCTGATTACAAACACAGAGAATACAGACAGATATGACACCTGCAGAAACAAATAACCAGGAGAAGAAAGAATCTAGGTGGTGCCTTTGAATTGGGAGAAAGGTTTATTTTTTCCCCAATAAAATTAAGAGCTTCAAGATGTGAGAAGCTTGATAGTGTAAATGCTTTGGACAACTAAACCAAAGAAGAAAAAAGCTCTAATGTTTTTTTAAAAAATACATATAATTTCAGAAGAAAAATTCATGACTCTTCAATGAAAAACATGGCATTCTTAGTAAATGGCTCCTTTGCAGCCCCTTCTTCCCTTCCTGCTCTCTTAGCCCAGATCTCACTGCACCCAGCTGGGCCCCCTACTTGCTTCATGGAGACAATAGCTCTGTCCTCTTCACATGTCCCTTTAAATGCTGTAGGCCCTGCCCACTGGCCCCAGGGCTGCCTTTCTACTTTCAAGCAGACCTGTTGCTCCTACTATTGTCCTCCCAATTCTATAAAATTTACCTCTATAACACTTTCAATACCTGCATCTGCACCTACTGCTTTCTTGGGGGATCTGGTCACTCTCTCCCTAGGCAACTGATGCTATTTGACTTCCCTTGACCCAAGGCTCTGCAGTATCCTTTTATTTGTATTTAGATTTAAAATTTTAATTTGATTTAGAGTAGGCAATGTAGAGCAGCGTTTAAGCAAATGGTCTCTGATGACAGACTTGTTGGCTTTGAGTCCTGGCTCCAACATTTCCACAAGCTGTGTGCAAGTTACTTAATTTATCTGTACATTGGTTGCCTCATCTATAAAGTAGGGAGAATAAAATCACCTAACTCATAGGACTGTCATGAGGAACAAATGAGTTAACATATAAAAGTCATCCACTAGTGAACCTTGTGCTCCCTGTTCCCACCTTCAATTGCCAGTACGCTGCCCAGAGACAGCAGGTGGAAGAAAGGGAAGTAATATTAATTGAGTGTCTGTGAAGTGGCCGACCTGGGATAGTTGTATTCATACTCCTAATCTCATGTAATTTTCAACAGTTCTAGAAAACCAAGTGCAATCACTGGCCCTTCTCTGAATTTTGATTGAAAACAAAAACAAACCACCTGTAAAAAGATATCTTGGAGACAAATGGGGAAAATGGAATATGAGTTGTCCAGAAGACATGAAGTGTTGGAGGATACTAAAGAATTTTTTTTTCAAAGTTGTTAAGTGTGACTATGCCATGGTGGTTGTATCTTTTGAAATTGCTGTATCCAGCCAGAGATTCCATATTGATGTATTTACAGCTAAGATTATGTGGTGGCTGGGATGGGCAATAAATACTCCACTACTGTTCTACCCCACAAAAGTATGTGATGGATACATGATACACAATAATGGTATTTTGATAATATTTGAAGGTACATTATGGGAATAAAAGGTATGATTCTTTCTATATATGTTGTATGTTTGAAAACCCTCAAAATAGACAGTTTTTTTTAAAAGAGGGAATCTCATTTACAAATGAGAAAACAGAGGCATCTACAGGTTAAACAGCTTGCCAAAGATCACAGATCCAGTATTGGAAGTTCTCTTGAGTTCATGCCAAATTGCATTCCAAAGAGTGGCTCTTCTAAGCCTTCTACTTTGTCCTCTTTACAAAAAATTTCTCTTTATTTTCAAATATTTGCTCTTTCTTCACTCTAGTCTCTGAGGAAGTTTTTCTTTTTTTTCCCAATGCAACCTCTCTCCAATCCTCAGTGTAGAGAAAAGCACGCTGATTTAAAAGATTATCATTAATATTGATTTTGATTGAGAAATCATAGTAATGTACACTTATAGGACATAATGTGAAGTTCTGATAGATGTAGACAATTAAATGATTAAATCAAGCTAGTTAACATCCATTCACTTGCTTACTTACCTTTTTTTGTGGTGAAACATTTGAAATTTACTTTTAGTTTAAAATATATAATACATTATTATTAACTATAGTCACTCTTCTGTGCAGGACATCTCAAAACCTATTCCTTATGCCTAACTAAACCTTTGTACCCTTTCATCAACAACTCCCCATTCCCTCCCTCCCCTGACCCTATAGCCCAACCACTGGTAACCATTGTTTTATTCTCTCTTCTATGAGTTCAACTTTATTAGATTCCACATTTAAGTAAGATCATATGGTATCTGTCTTTCTGTGCCTGGCTTATTTCACTTAGCATCATGTTCTCCAGATTAATCTATATTGTTGCAAATAACAGGATTCCCATTCCCCCTTTAATGCTGAATAGTATTCCATATTATTCCACCAGATAATATGTTTTAAAATCAGGGGGCATGATGCTTCCATACTTTTTCATTTTGCTTAAGACTGTTTTCGCTATTTGGTATCTTTTATGATTCCATAAAATTATTTTTTTCATTCCTGTGAAAAATGACATTGGAACTTTAATAGGGACTGCATATATGCAATATTTTCTTTATCCATTCAACAGTTGATGGACACTTAGATTGTTTCCATATCTTGGATATGGTGAATAACACTGTGATGAACACAGGAGTGCAGATATTCCTTCCACATATTTATTTCAGTTCCTCTGGATATATATGCCCATCAGTAGGGTTACTGAGCATATCATGATTATAGTTTTAGTTTTGTTGAGCAACCTCCATACTGTTTTCCATAATGGCTGTAGTAATTTACATTCCTACCAATAATGTATAAAAGTTCTTTTTCTCCAGATTCTCTCCAACATATGTTATCTTTCATCTTTTTGATAAAAGCAATTTTAACGGGTGTGAGGTAATATCTCAAAGAGGTTTTAATTTGCATTTTCCTAATGATTAGTGAAGCTGAGCATTTTTCATGTACCAATCGGCCACATTTGAATGTCTTCTTTTGAGAAATGTCTATTCAGGTCCTTTGCCTGTTTTAAAATCAGGTTGTTTTCTTGCTACTGAGTTGTTTGAATTCCTTATATCTTCTGGACATTAGCTCCTTATGAGATGTACAGTTTGTAGATATTTTCTTCCATTCTGTAGGTAGTTCTTTTACTTTGTTAATTGTATACTTTGCTGTCCAGAAGTTTTCCAGTTTGACGCCATTGTCTAATTTTGCTTTTGTTGCTTGTGCTTTCAGGATCATATCCAAAGATCATTGCCTAGACCAATGTCATGAGCTTTCCCCCTATGTTTTTTTCTGGCATTTTACAGTTTCAGGTTTTGTACTTAAGTTCTTAATCTGCTTTTAGCTGATTTTTTGATATGGCATAAGATAAGGGTCGATTTTTATTCTTCTGTGTGTGGATATCTGGTATTCCCAACACCATTTATTGAAAAGATTGTCCTTTTCCTATTTTGTGTTCCTTTCACCGTTGTCAAAAATCAGGTGACCATAAATGTGTGGGTTTATTTCTTGGTTTTCTGTCTTCTCCTATTGATTGATGTGTCTGCTTTTATGCTAGTATCATGCTGTTTGATTACAACTGCTTCATAATATGTTTTGAAGTCAGGGGGCATAATGCTTCCACACCTTTTCATTTTGCTCAAGACCGTTTTGACTATTTGGTGTCTTTTGTGATTCCATATGAATTTAAAGATTATTTTTACATTCCTATGAAAATTGACATTGGAATTTTTATAGGAATTGCATTGAATCTATAGATTGCTTTGGGTAGTATGGACATCTGCACATTTATTCTTCCAATCTATGAACACAGGATATCTTTTCATTTATTTGTGTTTTCTTCAATTTATTTCATCAGTGTTTTATATTTTTCAGAAAACAGGTATTTCATCTTCTTGGTTAAATTTATACCTATGTATTTAATTTTTTCCTATTGTAAATAGTATTGATTTCTTTTTCAGATAATTTGGTGTTAGTGTATAGAAATGCTACTGATTTTTAGGTGCTGATTTTGTGTCCTGTACTCAGTACTAACAATTTTTCATGGAGTCTTTAGGGTTTTCTACATATAAGTTCATGTTATCAGCAAATGGAGGCAATTTTCCTTCTTTTTTTCCTATTAGGATGCATTTTACTTCTTTCTCTTACCTGATTGTTCTGGCTAATATATTAGAAAGATGGTGTGGTCAAACAACTGTTTCTCTTACTGTTTGACTGTGGTTTTGCTTTGTTGTTGTGCAGTCCAAAGATGTATCTCAGCCTCGCTCCAGAGTTCTGGGATATTCAGGATAGCATTTTTTTTGCCTGTCGATCATTGCTAGTTACATTTTAGGGGATGGCGGTGTGTGAAGCCAGATAACTCCTATTCTGCTATATTGCTGATGTCACTTTCCATGTCCTGAATTCTTAATTCCACTCTCCTTGCTTCCAATACTGTTATCTGAGCTCTCCCCTGGTTTCTTCCTTCGGTTTTCAATCTCTCCCCATTGTAAAACCGCCTTCTAATGACCTTCTTATTTATCCCTGTAGTCCATTCCTGTCTACTGCATCCTTCCCTGAAAACACCTGCTGTCTACTCAGCCCTTACCATTGTGTTTCCTGCTCACACCATTCAAAACAACATATTTCTCAAAAGTGAAAATGAGGTAGGAGGCAGACAGGACTGGACTCTGGCCCAGACTGAAGACTGATCAAAACCAGGAAAAGACACAGAAATCACTTCTCCATAAGACACACCCACCAGCACCAAGACAGTTTACCATTGCCATGGCAACAACTGGACACTACCAGTCCATTTTCTGGTTAATTGTGAATCACCCATCTTTTAATTAGCATGTCACTAAAAGTGAGTATAAATATGACTGTAGACCTGCCCCTGAGCTGCCGTTCTCAGCACACTGCTTATATGAAATAGTCCTGCTCTGCAGGAACAGACAGAAAGCTGTAACACTGTCACCACCTCAATAAAGTTGTTTTCTTCTAAAAGTGGCTCACTCTTGAATTCCTTCCTGAGTGAAGCCAAGAACCTGCCCTGAATCAAAAACATAACCTAATTTCCAAATCATCTGGACATTTCTCAGTTTTCATCCTGCTTAATATCTATAGTTGGCTGACAATCTACTTCTACCTGAAACTCTCTTTGCCTTTGCTTTTCCTGTCCTTGGCTGCCTTGGTTCTCCTCCCCTCTCTAACTGCTCCCCTAAATGTCCTCTTCCACCCATTTATTAAGAGTTCTGTCCAGATTATTCTTTTGGCTCAGTTCTGCTTCCTCTGAAAATCCTCTCCACTGTCAATGCCTCAACAGTTGTCTTGAAATGAATCCTCCATTTTCTATCCCAAATCCAACCTTTCCCTGAAGGTCACAAAATCTCACAATTGAAGGAAATCTTAGAAATCATTAAGTCAATCCCTTTACTCCATGTGTGAATCCTCTCTACTCTGTAAAACAAGTGAACACATGCTACCCTGCTTGGTAAACTATCAGATACCAGAAGAAAGTCAACTCTATTATGATCTAGTTCTGTATTTCCAATCGCTTTCTCGACATCTCCACCTAATTGTTATTTAAGCCCCTCAGTCTTAAAATACCCCATGTGAAATTTATCAACTTTCTCAGAAATCAGCTTATTTTCTTAAACTCCGACTTCTGTGAAAGGTACCACTGTTATTTTAGTTACAGGCTTAAGATTTGAGGTCATCTTAGACATCTTTTAAATTAACATAATTTTTTTTTAGAGCAGTTTTAGGTCCACAGCAAAACTGAGAAGAAATGAGAGTTCCCAAATACTCCCCCTTACACACTCTTCCCACTCTCACACACACAATCTCCTCTATCATCAACATCCCACATCAAGGTGGCAAGTTTTGTACAATCAATGAGCCTATGCTGGCACATCATTATCAACCAAAGTCCACAGTTTACATTTGGGTTCACTTCTGGAGTTGTACATTTTACAGGCTTTGACAAATGTATAATGACATCTATCTACCTAGCATACAGAAGAGTTACTGTCCTAAAATCCTTTGCCCTCTATTTATTCATCCTTTCTTCCCCCTAAACACTTGCAACCACTGATCTTTTTGCTCTCTCCATAATTTGCCTTTTCTAGAATGTTATATAGTTGGAATCATATTGTATATAATCTTTTCAGATTGCCTTATTTCACTTAGGATATGCGTTTAAGGTCTCTCCATGCCTTTTTGTGGCTTGATAGCTTATTTCTTGTTAGTGCTGAAAAATATTCCTTGGATATATGTACCACAGTTTATCCATTCACCTATTGAAGGACATCATGGTTGCCTCCAAGTTTCAGCAATTATGAATAAAGCTGTTGTAAACATCTGTGTGTAGGTTTTAGACTCTTAAGTCCTCTATAAACCTCACATCCCATAATAAAAATCTGTATAACAGGGGCTTAAAAGACTTAAAATATACTATCATTTGATGTATGTATTATACCTTCCTATTAATAGAAAGCAGGCTCAAAGATAAGGTTTCATCCAAGACCAGGCAGCATGGAGGTGGAAGAGCAATGACTCAAGCTCTTTAAACATCTCTCTTGTCCCTCTACGTTGTCAAGTTCTAGTATTTTGTCTAGAATTCACCCTTTCACGTGCACTGCCACCAGTGTGGTTCAGAAAGAACTTCTTGTCCTTTGCATGAACTCTTACAACACTCTCCTACTCCAATACACTTCTGGTCTCCAAGAACCCCCTCTTAACTCGACCCCTCAACTGCACTATACAGTGTGTAAATAGACAATACCATCACTTCCCTGCTTGTGAAACTCACAGTGTTTCTTTCTGTCTCACTGAAAAAAGCCTAGATGCCTCACTCTGGCACTCTAAGCCCTTTAGTCTGGATGGTTATATCTTCCTCTAGTCCCTGTAAATTTGTTTATGTTATAAACAGTAACGGTAATAACCCTAGCCTTATAGGTCTTGCCTGTGACTCTAAGCCTTCTGCCATGCAGGCCCTTTCCTGTCACCTTCACTGAATGATTTCAGCACAGGGCTTCCAGCCAGATCCAGGAGTCCCAGAGGATGAGAGTGCTCAGAAAGGGTCCCCAGCTGTCCACTGCTTGCCAGTGTAGTCACAAAAGGATTTGGAGGAATTTAAAAAAATGCCACAAATCATTTTCCTAGAATTCTGCAGTTATGCTCATGCATAAACTAAAAATAAAAAGAAGGGAGGTAAAATTGCCACTAAAACTACAGGACCTTATTTTTCGATTCAAAGAAACAAGGACATCGTGGCCAACATGGTGAAAGCCTGTCTCTACTAAAAATACAAAAATTAGCTGGGCGTGGTGGCATGCGCCTATAGTCTCAGCTACTCGGGAGGCTGAGGCAGGAGAATTGCTTGAACCCGGGAGGCAGGGGTTGCAGTGAGCCGAGATCATGCCACTGCACTCCAGCCTGGTGTCTGGAGACACAGCGAAACTCTGTCTCAAAAAAAAAAAAAAAAAAAGAAATAAGGAGGGAAGACCAGTAAATTCACTGAAGTATTACCCAGGTTTTTTTTCCTAGGGTTGTGCCAATTATAAACACTGCTGGGTTTATTTTCCTCCTATTTATCTGTAAAGTTACAGAAAAATTCTTTGAAGCCAATCTTACTGCAAAGAAAAAAAAAAGATATACATATATATAACTTTACACAAAAGAATGTTAAAAGAAATGCATGGCAATGAATAAAATGAGCTCAGGGTTTCCTGAAACATAATTACTTGCTTTGTATAGACCACATTAACATTTTCTTCTTGTTTATGAAAAGACACATTCTCTTAAATTGCAGGATGTAAATAAAATTAAGCTCTAGAATGAAAATATCCAAGTCAAATATAAAATGCCTTATAATCATCAAGAAAATAATTTTAGTTATTTGTGGCTGATACCTTTCTAATTCTATGGAATTGATTTAAAACTATTTTTTCCAGGTATGAAAAAAATATTTTTTGAAGTATCACTGTCATGCTTTGTAAGAGTCTTTGACTAAAAGATTATATTTAATTCTTATTAGATGGAGAAAATAAACAATCAGAAATAGAAAATCCCAGAAGCAGATACAGTGTTTGAAATGACTTCTTAATTGAGCTGTTTTCAGGATTAGAAGTATGTGTTAAACTTTCATTATTATTACCATCACCTCTCCCACCCTCTACCACCAAATTCTCAGCATATGTTTAAGAACTAAACTGAGATTTAAATATCTGCCATCTGGAAATGCATATGAAAACCCTTCCACATTTCCAAGTCTGGTAAGACCAAATATCTCTTTTATAAGTGTCTTTAATGCTAACCAATTCAAATGGTTTTCAGAACAACATGTATTTAAATTATAGATGTTTCCAGCAGCAGGGTTATTTTTTTGGTCATCTGATGGACCTCTCAAACTGACAGACAGCTTTAAACACCTCTATTAACTCTTAGATAGGGTTTCTCATTTATTCAGCTTGCTCTTCCACACAGAACTCTTTTCTCAGTTCTTCAGCCAAGGGAGATTTCTTTTTTTGTTTGGTTTGATTTTTTTTTTCCATTTTACTTTGTTTTATTGGTCAACTTCAAGAAAAATACATACATTTTGTAGGGTTCTCTAACTATGTTAGCTTGACTGCTCCATTGCCTATGGTGTACTTTCACTGAATATTTCCACTGTCTAGTCAATGGAAATATTACCAGATATTTTTCTCTTCTCCCCCATCCCCAATAAAAGTTTCATTTGGGTAATTTACATAAATACACACACACACACACACACACCCCACATGTGCACACATATGTGATGCAACTCCACATTCTAAGCTAAGGTAAAGGTGGTATAACCTACACAAGGGCACCAGGCTGAGGGGCAAATGGGCGCTAGAATACAACTTAATCTCTGCTAGTCAAGCCTTGTGTCCACAGAGCTGGTTCTGCTCAGGGAATTCTTTGAATTCTCCCAGAGGCAACTTCCTAAGTGATCTGGCTCTAGAAAACACTGTCCTTTTGTCCTGTTTATTGTCCCTTTCCTACTGCCTAGAGGACCTAAATAAAGGCTATGGGCCTCTTCACCCAGATCTTTCTAAACAGTCAGGAAAACATAGCAAACCCTAGAAACTACGGCCAACCATACAATGCCTACCTCCTCAGCTCAGTCTGCCAATGACAGTCAGGCTCAAGCTAGACCATGTGCCATTTTATGATGTGTTTATTTCAGAAGCTCTTCATGATTTAAGCTGTTTTATTTGGTTACATTATTGAGTAAAATCCACAGAGGGTTGAGGATGAGATCCTTGCTAAGTAGATCCATTGCATTAGACATGAAATTAAATAAACTCTGTGGTTAGTCAATAAACTCTGTGTGAAGGAGGACCCAGAGTTGTTAAAACCAACATAAAGCGGTAAAAACAGATTTTATTCAGGACTATTGCAATAGAGGAAAGGAGACCTCGGAATAGAACTGGGCTCAATTCCAAATACACATGGGAATGTAAGAATTTATAGCCAAGGAGCTAACTGGAGGTCAGCAGATGGAAAATTACTAAGAGAAAACATCAGGGGTAAGGTGGGATTCTGCCTAACCCCACCTAACAGGGTTCTTGCTAAAAGCAGGCCAGGGTGATCAGGTATCACATGGGGATGGTGGAGGCTGAGGAACCTAATCAGATATTGAGCAAGGGATTCTGGCTAAGCCAATGTAACAGGATTCTTGCTAAAAATCGGACAATGTAGAGATGAACATGGAAATCCAAAAATCTAGGCCTAATTAAAAAAGAGCTCAGGGGGCCTGAGGAGAGTTGAGTTTGGTCAAGGAGAGAATCTTTGTTAGTTGGGTACCGAACAGAAAAAACACTTTCTCATCCCTGTAGTCCACCTTTGTTCTCCAGCAAAGTATTGTTATCTGCTCACAACACTTATTGAATGGTATCAGAAATCTAATGGGTCAGAAGATAACAGAGGAAAAGGGGCATAATCATTCAATGTGCCCCTCCACTTAGCTGTTTAGACCTTTTGTTCCCCTGGCTAACAATGGAGGTATATGGGTAATTTCTTGCCTGCAAACTGGAACATTAAACATATGGATTGCATCAGGAGGACATCTGACAAAAGTTACAGATAATTCCACTTTAAAGATAGCTGTGCTTTCCATTTCCAAATGCTTTAATCATTTTGTCTGTATGCCTGTCTTTCCAACACAGGTCCCTGGGGAAACAGACGTGTTCCATTGTTACAGGTAGAAGCCCAACATTTGGGAAGCAGGCTATCGGTCATGCCCCATGCCACAGCCCCTCTGTCCCTGGTGCCTCAATACTCCACTCACATGAGAAATGGAGAATCAAATAAACTTTTGTGGCAATGTGCAGAACTCCAAAGGGAAAACAAGAGCCCTTAGCTAATCCACACAGCTTGCTTGCCCCCTGCAACCAATCCAATGTACACAGGAGAAACTACATTGCAACTCATGCTCTTTGCCTCATCTGAGCAGATGCTGGGACAGCAGTTGTAGCTGTAGCAACAGCAACAATTGGAGGCCCAACAAATGTGAAAAGACATTGGTGCCAATTTAAGAGAAAAAGGGGTGACAGGAAAGAAAGGCCTCTTTACATGAGCAAAAATGGTCTCTGGGGACAGTCAGCTGGTACACAATGTGAACCAAGTCTTATGATCTCTTTGCACTGTTTTTTTTTTTTTTTTTTTTTTTTTTTTTT
>NW_016107319.1:6428899-6449119 GCF_001604975.1 Cebus imitator
GAATAACAGCTCCCTGGAAGCCTCAGATCTGTCAGCTTATGTTCCTCTTTCATAATTTTTATCCCCTTCTAACCCCGCCTCACTTAGGAAGAGAACATATGGACTTTGTTGAGAGGCTGTTGTGGAAAGTATAGAGTGACAAAGGCAATATATGCAAAAGCACCCCTAAAAATGTCACATTATTGGCTTAAAGGCTTTGTACAGATGGGAGTAAGGTGGTGCCTTTGAAAACTTTTTGTTTGGTTGGCTGACTTTTTCAGTTACAGCTCATTTCTCAACCCAAAGGCAAAATACCATTCAGTGACCAAGCAAGTTAAAATCTCCAGTATAAAACAAATACTTTGAGCATATGGCATTTTCCTCATCCTAACACCTTCTTTTTCATTCTTTATATCTAAATGACAAATGAATGAAAGCTGATTTAGGAAAGCAGACAGGCTAAAATGTTAGAGGAAAAACTACTATCAAGTTGAGAAAGTATTTTTATTACATTTTTGAAAATTCTTTAAATGCATATATATATCATGTCCAAACTTTTCTTTTTTACCTAAACAAAGTGTTACAAAAATTTTCTGGAAAAGCATTATTGAAGATATTGCTTTACTCAAGTAACTGTCAAAAGCATTCAGCAAAACTAATTTCTCCCAACTACTTTCCATCTAAATTTGCCACACTGCAGGGAGCTAAATTCTATTTTTTCACCTCATACCCACTTAAGTGTAATTATGATCCTTAGTAGACGCAGAATGGGAAGTTTGTAGATGTTGTGAAATTCATAACTGTACCCCAAATTTAGGAATAATGAGTGACAATTTGAGTGTACTAAATGCCTTCCTTTATTAGCTTACTTAACCAGTATTTATTATGCATCTACAATGCACTCTAGCACTGGTCAATAAAAACGTGTGTGACAAATAAAATTTAAAATTTTCTAGTAGCCACATAAAAAAGAAATTGGCAAATTATTATTATTATTATTATTATTATTCTGAGAGATGGAGTCTTGCTCTGTCACCCAGACTGAGTGCAGTGGTACAATCTCAACTCACTGCAACCTCTACCTCGTGAGTTCAAGTGATTTTCCTGCCTCAGCTTCCCAAGTAGCTGGGACTACAGGATGTGCCACCAAATCCAGCTAATTTTTGTATATTTTTTCCGTAGAGATGGGGTTTCTCCATGTGTTGGCCAGGCTGGTCTTGAACTCCTGACATCAAGTGATCTGCCTGCCTCAGCCTCCCAAAGTGCTGGGATTACAGGTGTGAGCCACCTCACCTGGCCAAAATTAATATTTTTATATCTTATTTTACCTAATATATGCAAAATATTATATCAATAGATAATTCATTATAAAAATTACTGAAAGACTGGCTAGCCATGTGCAGAAAGCAGAAACTGACCCTTTCCTGACACCTTACACTAAAATTAACTCCAGATGGATTAAAGATCTAAACATAAGACCTAACATCATAAAAACCCTAGAAGAAAATCTAGGCAAAACCATTCAGGACATAGGCATAGGCAAGGACTTCATGGCTTAAACACCAAAAGCAATGGCAACAAAAGCCAAAATAGACAAATGGGATCTAATTAAATTCCAGAGCTTCTGTACAGCAAAGGAAACAATCATTAGAGCAGCAATGAACAGAATAGGAAAAAATTTTTGCAATCTACCCATCTGACAAAGGGCTAATATCCAGAATCTACAAAGAATTAAAACAGATTTACAAGAAAAAAACAAACAAACAAACCCATTCAAAAGTGGGCAAAGGATAGGAACAGACACTTTACAAAAGACATACATGAGACCAACAAACATATGAAAAAATGCTCATCATCACTGGTCCTTAGAGAAATGCAAATCAAAACCACATTGAGATACCATCTCATGCCAGTTAAAAATCTGGAGACAACAGATGCTGGAGAGGATGTGGAGACATAGGAACACTTTCACACTGTTGGTGGGAGTATAAATTAGTTCAACCATTGTGGAAGACAGTGTGGCGATTCCTTAAGGACCTAGAAATAGGAATTCTATTTGAATCCCATTACTGGGTATATACCCAAAGAATTATAAATTGTTCTATTATAAAAACACACGCACACATATGTTCATTGTGGCACTGTTTATAATAGGAAAGACCTGGAACCAACCCAAATCTCCTTCAACGATGGAGTGGATAAAGAAAATGTGGCACATATACACCATGGAATACTACACAGCCATAAAAAATGATGAGTCTGTGTCCTTCATAGGGATGTGGATGAATCTGGAAACCATCATTCTCAGCAAACTGACACAAGAACAGAAAGTCAAACACCAGATGTTATCATTCATAGGTGGGTGTCGAACAATTAGAACATGTGGACACAGGGAGGGGAGCATCACATACTGCAGTCAGTTGGCAGGGGCTAGGGAAAGGACAGTGGGGGCTGGGGAGGGTTGGGAGGGATAACAAGGGGAGAAATACCAGATACAGGTAATGGGGGGATGAAGGCAGCAAGCCACCTGGCCATATATGTACCTATGCAACAATCCTGCATGATTTGCACATGTACCCCAGAACCTAAAGTACAATAAAAAAAAAAAAAAAAAGAAAAAAGTATTACATTGAAATAAGAGGATTTTGAGGCAAAGATTTACAGTGCTTTCCATTAAAAGACCCTTGCTTAAAAAAAGTACTAAAATATATTTTAAAAGATGAAAGCTGAATGCAGAATAAATGAAAAATGAGAAGCAATGGGGAAGAAATTGGTAAACATGAATTCACATAGAAGTAACCATCAATTATTTAAGACAGGTATAATAATAACATATATTTGGAAGATACATAAAAAGTAGTCCCCCGAAAAATAGTATAGGAAAAAGAGGACTAGAGTTAAAGCATTCTAAAATTCTTCTAAGAATAGGATGTTCATTAGTATTATACTTAAGGGTCAAATATGTAAGTTAAAATTTTAAGGGTCCAATGGAAACATAAAAAAACTTTTTATCTTAAAGCACAGAGACAGAAAAGAGGGTTACTAAGGACTGAATGTGTCCTTCAAAAATGTTTATGTTGAAACTCAAATTTCCAATGTGATGATATTTGGAGAGAGGGCCTTTCAACACTGATTAGGTTATGAGAGTGGAGTCCTTATGAATTGGATTTGTGCCCTCACAAGAAGAGAGAGAGCTTGCTGCCTCTCTGTCTGCCGTATGAGTACACAAGAAGAAAGCTGTGCCTGCAAGCCAGGAAGAGGGACCTCACCAGGAACTAAACTGGCTGGCACCTTTATCTTAGACTTTCCAGACTTCAGAACTGTGAGAAATAAATTGTTATACAAGCCACCCTATGGTGTTTTTCAAGCCACCCTATGTGTCTATGAAAACAAGGCAACAAAGTCAACCTAAGGATAACATGACATGTCAGTACTGTACAAGACACTGGAATCCCCAGAAGGAATAGTTCAAGGAGAAATATTCATGATACAATGAGAAAAGACACATTGAGAAAAGAAAAATGAGTATATATTGGAGGGAATGATTTATGCTGCATAGAACATTCAGGTCAAAATTAACAATGAATCTTATAGCAGTGCTGTTGAATAGAAATATAATGTGAGGCACAAGTTAAGTGTCTGATAGTTTCTTATGGCTAGTGGCGATCACATTGGATCACACAGGGGTTCCCAACCTGACATTCTACATATTGGTGTGGCCAAGGAATTGAGGTGGAGTGTGCAAAGCATTTTTTTCTGCTTTCAGTTGAGTGTGGTAAATACTAGGATGAACAAACTTAAACAAACATCTAAGCTGCAGAGCTTCTTAGACCCTTCAATACACATATACTCCCAAGAGGTAATATGGTATGTAGTATAATGTTTCACAAATGTATTTGCTCATTTAGTACTTTTTGCCTACAGCATACCTGTTAATGCCTTCCTGAAAAATAGGAAGTGGAAGGTCAGTTTGAGAAACTGGTTTCAGTCATGGGGAAAAAAATCAAAGGAAATGGCAAGATGTGAAGTTGTAAACATGGGCAAATGTCAGACCAGAGGCTAAGAAGTTGGGATCTTGCAATAATAAGTGACATGAGGCTCGGAAGATATCTGCGCAGGGAGAGTGAGGTGCCTCTCGGCTTCGAATGTGGCCACATGAAGTTACAATGTGCTATATGGCTGCCACTTGCTAAGCCAGACTGAAGAGGGGTTTCTCACAGTAACTTTTCCCCAGTTAAATACAGGCATAGCCAACTCAGCTCTTGTCAGCTGACCATACAATCATTCCTCTTCAGTGGGCCTGCTAGCTGCAGGGAGAGGAGTCACAGACAACTGAAGAAGGAAAAACGTCCCCAAAATGCAGTGAATCCAGGTCATGGAGAAGTGTCTCTGATTCTGAAACCTTCTTGGTTCAAAAGGAATAGAATATGTTTATAAGTCACGATACATGACAAAATTTCCTGGAATGCATAATTTAGGATATAGATTCTAAGTGTTATATAAATAATGACTTTTATCTGAAAAAATACATTTGGTTTTCTTAATAGGTTATATATTCACATTGTTCAGATTATACACAAACACACAAATCTACACGGTGAAAAGCCTCAGTCCTGCTCTTGTTCTTCCTCTGCCAAGCTCTTATCATCTCTGTAGCAGGTACTTGTAGCTGGTGTCTAAAACTGCTTACTTCTCCTCTTGGCACACAGACTACATTTCCCAACCTCCCTTGCAATTATGTATGGTCATGTGACTAAATCCTGTTCAGGGGAATATGTGCCACTTCCCAGTCTGGCCTAAAAAATCTCTCACATTGCATCTCCCCTCTTTTTCCTGTCTTCTGGCTGCGTGTTCACACCTAAAGCAACCTCAGAAGCTATAGAATAAGGGGAGGCCTGTATCAGACTTGGCCCCTCAGTGACTGAATGGAGCAGAGTGCCCCTGGATTATATGAATACATTCTAATTTATTAAGCCAGTCTCTTATTCAAGGACATTTGAATTCAACATTGATTTTCAATCTTCCCTGCACTAGTGTTCTTAAAGATCGTTAGATAGTTAATGAGCTTGGAATATTTTTTTTTGCAATCCTGCTTGATCAAGATGTATATCTAGGGCAGAGAAAATCTGACAGAAACTTAAAGCTAGGATATAGCAGATGATGAATTTCAGGGCTGAGAATACTCAGCTACTGATGGAAATTCTGTTGAAATATCACTTTGCATTCTACATACACAGGGTTGGGACAAGCTGGAACTAAACAACCCCTCTATGGAATTAATCATATTACTGCGTAGAGCATTAGACAACTGCTCCATTCAAATACTACTGATGTCATGTGCAAAAAGGTTGATGGGTTGACATTTGGTATTCATTAAGAGGTAGTGGCTAAAATTAGTCAGAATCCCAGGTGGTTAATCTTTGATATGCATGACCACAAATAGTGTTCAGTCAGTTAGCCAGCTTTTTCTTATGGATCCTTCTGAAGGATTGGAGCATATCTCGTAAACCATTTGCTTAGTCATTTAACTAGAGTGCTTACTTTTGCCAACAGCCTGACAGTTTAAAAAGAATAAAAGCCTGTTCCCTACTGGAAAATTTTGGAATTTTGCCATAATAATTACAGGCAGTGCTTTTAGTAAATTCCAGCTTTATGCCTCTTAGACAAATGGAGTATGAATTTTACTGTCAGTAGAGAACATTGAAAAATAAAGTAAGAAAAGAAAGCATAACTGTAATACATACCATGTTCTTTAATGTTCTTCTTTAAAATTAAATAGTGATTATAACTTTGTAATTTATTTTCAAGCAGGAACTGTTGAGTACTTGAGTCTCTGAATGTTAGTGTTGGTGCTAGGATTATGAATAAATTGCTTCTTAAATTTAATACTGTATAATATTTCCAAAGGTGATTCTGATATCTCATTTTATTTCATAGGTTTTTCAATAGAGAAAATATAATTTTTTAAAAAGCCTTGAGAGTAAAACCCACATATTAAAAGCCCAATTATTTATTGAGCTTTCTTTGATACAATCACATTAATCCAGAAAAGGTTCAGAAATTAGTAATCAAAAATCACATCTATATTTACCAAAACCAGCATCATTTATTAAAATATGCTATAATCATGAACAACTATTTGTTTCCTCAGTAAGGAAACACTTGATTCTAAGAATGGGTGGCCTAGATATTTTTGCAGCTATTCTCATAGTAACCCAAGATCTGGCTGCATTTTAATGAAGCTGACTATATATAGCTTGTAAATTGATATACCCTGAGATGAAAGGTTCTGTTAAAACTACAGAATGCACATATTTCCAAGAAAAAAGGCAAGTGTTTTCTTTAGGTTCTATACTGGTTACTTGGTATATCATTTCATTGATAATTTATAGAAACATGCCCTATCACAATTCAATTCCAAGCAACTTCCAGATGGTCCCTGCTGGTATAGCTTACATTTTTTCAAGGATCATGAGAAACCAGACATTCTCCTTCACAAACTCATGATTTGGCATTCCAGACACAAGGTCAAATGGCTGTTCTGTATCTCTCCTCTCTTCAGCTCTTGTTCAGTTTATGAAGAACTTAAATCAGAGTGTACTTTATACACTAATACAGAGTGTACAAAAAATTGAAAGCATTACCCTTAATATTGTTATTGGTTTTATGGGAATGGGATAACCATAATATAGAACTGGACCTCAAAATCAATGCTAATTTGGGCAGATGAAATTACTGGTTATGCCTCAGCAGAGAAGCCAAAGAGAATTATGTCATCAAATGTCAAAACAGTCCTATTGGTCAACAGAGTGAAAAGACAACCTATGGAATGTGAGGAATTATTTGCAAATCATCTATTGGATAACAAATTATTATCCAGAATATATAAAGAACTCCTACAATTCAACAATAAAAAAACAAATAACTAAAAAAACAGGCAAATGACTTAAATAGACATTTCTCCAAAGATGAAATACAAATGACCAATTATATAATGAGATGCCCCATATCAGTAATCACTAGAGAAATGTCAACCAAAACTATGAGATGTCACCTCATATCCATTATAATGGCTAACAAAAAACAAATGTTGGTGAGAATATAAAATTAAAAACACATACACTATTGGTAGAAATGTAAATTGATACAGCCATTATGGAAAACAGTATGACAGTTCTCAAAAGATTGAAAATTATCATATGGTCCAGCAATCACCCCACTTCTGGGTATACATCTCAAAGTATTGAATGCAGGGTCTGGAAAAGTTATTTGCAAACCCATGTTCACTGCAGCAGGAGTCACAATAGCCAAGATATGAAACTTACCTAAGTGTCTATTCATAGATGAAGAGATAAAATGTGGTTCATACATATAAAGGACTATTCCACAGTCTTAAAAAGGAAGGAAATCAGATGTAACACATGACTGTTATGTGTAATGTGTTACAATATGGATGTATCTTCAGATTACATTAAATAAGATAGCCTCAAAAAGACAAAAATTGTATGGTTCCACTTAAATGAGGGAAATAAAGTAGTCAAATTTACAGAAACAGAAGCAGAATGGGGGTTTCCAGGGGATAGGGGAGAGAGGAACAAATGGAGAATTGTTTAACAGGCACAGAGTTTCCGTTTTGCAAGATGAAAAAGCTCTAGAAATCTGTTGCACAACAATGTCAATACACTTCACACTATTAAAATGTACACTTAAAATGGTTAAGATAATAAATTTTGTGTTATATGCTTTTTGAGTGCAATTAAAAATTTAAAAAATATTCTCAGAAAAACAATTCTATTGGCCAGTCTAAGAAACCACCGGAGTTATGAAAACTTCATTAGAACCCTGTGGCTCACACTCAGAATTAAATCCACACATTTACAAGCAATTTATCTTTGCCAAAGATGCCAAGAACATACAACAGAAAAAGGATAGTCCCTTCAATAGATGATGCTGGGAAAACTGAATATCCACAAGCAGAACGATGAAACTAGACCCTCATCTCACACCATATACAAAAATAAATTCAAAAGGAATTTTGAACAGTTTCAGATGTGAAACTATTAAACTACTGAAGAAAACATGGGGAATACTTCATGACATTGGTCAGGGAAAACATTTTTTTTGGTTAAGAGTTGAAAAACACAAGCAACAAAAGCAAAAATAGACAAATGGAATTGCATTAAAAGTTTCTGTACAGCAAAAGAAACAACAAAGTGAAGAGACAACCTCTGGAATGAGAGAAAATATTTGCAAACCATACATCTGATAAAGGGTTAATATCCAAAATATATAAGGAACTCAAACGATTTAATTGGAAAAAAACCCAAATTACTCAATTAAAAAATGGGCAAAAGACCTTAATAGATATTTCACAAAAGCATATATGTAAATGAGCAACATGTATATAAAATGCTCAACAACACTAATAATCAGAGGAAAGCAAATTAAAACTACAATGAGATAATTCTTCATACCTGTTAGAATGGCAATTATTTTTTAAAAAATGAAAGATATGTTTTGGGAATGATGTGGAGAAAGAGAGAACCCTCGTACAATGTTGGTGGAAGTGTAAATTAGTACAGCCATTATGGAAAACAGTACAAAGTTCACCAGAATATTAAATCTACACAAACACACACACACACACACACACACACACAGACACACACGCACACACACACTGGAATATTATTCAGCCTTAAAAGAGAAAGAAATTGTGTCATTTGTTACGACATAATGAATCTCGAAGACATAACACTAAGTAAAATAGGCACAGAAGGATAAATATTCCATGACTCCATTTATATGCAGAATCTAACACAAGCAGAACTCACAGAAGCAGAGAGTAGAATGATGGTGGCCAGAGACTGGGGGGGTCAGAGGGAAATGGGATGATGTTGGTAAAAAAGTACAAAGTTTCAGTTAGATACAAGGAGTAAGTTCTGGTGATCTAATGCACAGCATAGTGATTATAGTTAATACTGTATTGTGTACTTGAAGTCTGGTAAGAGTATAGACTGTTCTACCAGTCTATACTCTTACCACACTCGCATGTACATACATACAAAAAAGTAACTACTAAATGAGATGATGAATGTTACCCTTGTGGCTATGGTAATCATTTTACAAATGATATATCAAAACATCACATTATATATAATAAATTCATACATTTATTTGTCCATTATATCTAAATAAAGCTCTGTAAATAAAAAGAATCTTATGAACCCCCAAGAACAGTGCTAGTTGGTTTTCATCTGATCAAAAAAAAACTTTAAGGCAAGACAGGCCTTTAAGGTACAGACATAACTCAGAGATACTGTGGATTTAGTTCCACACCACTGTCATAAGGCAAATATTGCAATAAAGCAAGTCACGCAAACTTTTTAGTTTCCCACTGCATATAACATTTATGTTTATACTATACTGAGGTCTATTAAGTGTGCAATAACATTATGTCTAAAAAAGCAATGTACATACGTTAATTAAAAATATCTTGTTACTAAAAATTCTAACAATCATCTGAGCCTTCAGTGAGTCATAATCTTTTTGCCAGTGGAGAGTCTTGCCTTGATGTTGAGGGCTGCTCACTGATTAGGGTGGTGGTTGCGAAGGTTGGAAGCTGTGGCAACTTCTCAAAATAAGACAACACTGAAGCTTCCTGTATCAATTGATTATTCCTTTCACCAAAGATTTCTCTGTAGCATGTGACAGTGTTTGATAGCATTTTGTCCACAATAGAACTTCTTTCAAAATTGGAGTTAATCCTCTCAAGTCCTTCTGCTGCTTTACCAACTAAGTTAATGCAACACTCTAAATCCTTCGTTTTCATTTCAACATGGAGCAGATTCCATTTCAAGAAACCACTTTCTTTACTCATTCAAAGGAAACACCTTCTCATCCGTTAAAACTTTATCAGGAGACTGTAACAATTCAGTTACATCTTTAGACTCCACTTATAATTCTAGTTCTCTTTTTATTTCCACATCTGCAGTGACTTCCTCCACTTAACTCTTGAACTCCTCAAAATCACCCATGAGAATTGGAATCAACTTCTTCCAAACTCCTGTAAATGTTGATATTTTAACTTCCACCCATGAATCAAGAATATTTTAAATGGCTTTTAGGATTGTGAATACTTCCCAGAAGTTTTTCAATTGACTTCACCTAGACCTATCAGTGGAATCACTGGGCAACTATACCTTACAAAATGTATTTCTTAAACAAGAAGACTTGGAAACTGATATTATTCCTTGATCCATTGGCTACAGAATAAATGGTGTTAGCAGGGATGAATACAACATTAATCTTCCTCCCTATATCTATCAGAGTTCTTGGGTAACCAGGTGCACTGTCAAAAAGCAATCATATTTTGAAAGGAGTCTCTTTTTCTGAGTGGCAGGTCTCAACAGTGGACTTAAAATATTCAGCAAACTATGTTGTAAATAGATGTGCTGTCATTCAGGCTTTGCTGTTTCATGAATAAATCCCAGGCAGAGGAGGTTTAACATAATTCATATGGGCCATAGTATCTTGAGAATTCTAAATGAGCACTGGCTTCATTTTAAAGTCACCAGCTACATTAGCCCCTAAAAAGACTCAGTCTGTCCTTTCAATCTTTGAAGCCATCCACTGACTTCTCTTCTTTAGCTATGAAGGTCCAAGATGGCACTTTCTTCCAGTGTAAGGGTGTTTCACTTGCATTTGAAATCTATTGTTTAATGAAGCCACCTTCAATTATCCTAGCTGGATCTTCTGAAAACTTGTTGCAGTTTCTTCATCAGCACTTGTGCTTCACCTTGCATTTTTATATTATGGAGATAGCTTCTTTCTTTAAACATCATGAACTAGTCTCTGCCAGCTTTGAACTTTTTTTTTGCAGCTTCCTCACCTCTCTCAGCCTTCCTAACATTGAAGAGAATTAGGGCCTTGCTCTGGATTAGGCTTTGGCTTAATGTTGTAGCTGGTTTAATCTTCTATCCAGACCATTCAAACTTTCTCTGTATAAGCAAATATGCTGTTTTGCTTTCTTATCATTCATTTGTTCACTGGATTAGCACTTTTATTTCTCTCAAGAATGTTCCCCTTGCATTCACAACTTGGTTAACTGTTTGGTTCAAAAGGCCTAGCTTTCAGCCCATTTTGACTTTTGGCAGGTCTTCTTCACTAAGCTTAATCATTTCCTGCTTTTGATTTTAAGTGAGAGACATGTGACTTTTCCTTTTACTTGAACACTTGGAGGCCATGGCAGAGGTATTAACTTGTCTAATTTTAATATTTTTGGGTCTCAAGGAATAGGCATGCCCAAAAAGAGGGAGAGAGATGGGAAAATGGCAGTTAGAAGACATACAACATTTATCAATTAAGTTCACCATCTTACATGTAGGGCATGGTTTGTGGCACCCCCAAACAATTACTATAGTTACATCAAAGATCACTGAACTCAGATCACCATAACAGATATAATAATGAAAAAGTCTTATATATTTTTAGAATTACCAAAATGTGACAGAGACACACATTGCAACAGTACATGCTGTTGGAAAAATGACACTGATAGACTTGCTCAATGTAGGGATGCCACAAACCTTCAATTTGTAAAAAATGCAATATTTGCAAAGTGCAATAAAGCAAAAAGAGGTATACCTGTATAATTACAGTATCTTTCCCTTTACAAACTCTCTACAGTTTAATTCAAAAGGCCATAGCTCCAACAAGTTTTAAAGACTTCAAGGTCATTAGGCATTCTTCCTTCTAAAGCTGACAGAAGAATCAAGGGACATAGTGAAATGTTTACTTAAAATTAGGTTGTTCCTTCTGGGTCTGAGGAATGCATGAAGTGACAATTGTTCATATGTTATGAGTCTTGATGGTGTGAGTCAGAATAAAAAGTTTCCAAATAAGTGCTCCTTTCTGCTGCTGCTCTTGGATTCACCCTCATGGCCTTCAACATCAGGCATGCAGGATCCTCATTATAGTTTACTCCAAAAAGAATGCTATGACTTGGTGGATAAATGGAGAAGAGGACACACCAGTAGTCAATTATGCATTTAATATCAATGGTGAAAAATGTATGTGATCCTATGCTCCACTTGGTATACTAAATCTAAATCCCATCCTAGGGCACTATTACTTCAAGAAATGTATTAGTTATCAGAACATGACATAACAAGGCAGTGGCCTTCATTAATAACTCTGCTGAAGGCTATGTCCTTGTACTCATTTATCTCCTTCTTAAGCCTGTGAGTCTAAGTTAACATGATAATGATGGGGCATATGTATATTTAGTGGCATGCAAATGAAGCTTTACAGCCAAAAAAAAGAATATTAAAATAATGGCATGTGGAAAAGATTTTCCAAGATACTTAAATGATGTCATTTCACTTTAACAAATGTTCTTTAATATTGGTTACTGTGTAAAGCACCATCCTAAACTCTGGGGCCAGGCCTGGGGCAGGGGATGAAAAAAACAAAATAACACAACATAACATGGCAGTCAAAGGAAGAGCTGTCAAAGGAACATCTCTGAGGTTATGTCTGAATAGCTTCTTAAAAGATAAAGGGAATGTCAATAGGTTTAGAAAGAAAGAAGGATTGAGAAGCACAGTGGAAAGCCAGGAGGGCCTTTGGGACTAAGAGTATCATAAACAAAGCTGTCAAAAGTACATAAATGTGACAGACATGGAGACTTCTAAAGACATCTATGGCAAAAGCATAAGGAAAAACAACAAATATAGTTTCCGTTTCTACTCTAGCAATAGTTTATTTTAAATTCTGTATATGGGGTTGTGCCTGTCTTATTCATTGCTATGCCTTATATGTATTGGGCATATAATAGATACTTAAAATTTGTTGACTGGATAGACAAAAGATGAAGGCAGAAAGATAGTTGAGGGGCCAGATCATGATTTCCCTTCAATGCTAGGCATAGTATTTAGATTTTATTTTTTCTTGTGGTAAAAACACATGACATAAAATTTACCATTGTAACCATTTGTAAGTGTGCAGCACAGCACTGCTAACTGTACACGTCCTATTGTGCAATAGATCTTGGACTTTTTCAGACTGTAAAACTGAAACTGTACAGTCATTGAACAGGTCGACATTCAGAACCTTGATTTTGTTCTACGGGTAACAATGCGTTCCTGAAAATTTTTGAGAAGGCTTTCCTGTATATGGGAAAGTAACCTAAGGGTATGTCAGAGCATCAGTGGGCTGCATGATGGGAAAACCATTAGGTGTCTGCTGGATTAGTATAGTGAATAGACTAGACTATAGATTATTTCCTATTCTAAAGAAAATCCTAACTATAACATAAGTAAAAATTGTTGATATATAAATTCATCTGAAATACACTGATAATGCTTACTCATTTCAATATTAAAAAAAATACTTAGGCCGGGCACATTGGCTCAAGCCTGTAATGCCAGCATTTTGGGGGTTTGAGGCGGGCAGATCACGAGGTCAAGAGATCAAGACCATCGTGGTCAATATGGTGAAACCCCATTTCTACTAAAAATACAAAAATTAGCTGGGCATGGTGGCGTGTGCCTGTAGTCCCAGCTACTTGGGAGGCCGAGGCAGGAGAATTGCTGAACCTAGGAGGCACAGGTTGCAGTAAGCTGAGATTGTGCCACTGCACTCCAGCCTGGCACCTGGCAACAAAGTGAGACTCTGTCTCCACAAAAAAAAAAAAAAAAACTTAAAATAATGCCCTAATATCTAACAGCCTGTTGTGCAATAGATCTCGGACTTTTTCAGACTGTAATATATCCTGTTGTGCAATAGATCTTGAACTTTTTCAGACTGTAAAACTGAAACTGTTAGTCATTGAGCAGCTTCACATTCAGAATCTGGATTTTGTTCTATGGGTAACAACATGTTCCTGAAATGTTTTGAGAAGGTTTTCCTGTATTTTGGGAAGTAACCTAAGGGTATGTCAGAGCATCGTGGGCTGCATGAAGGGAAAACCATTAGGTGTCTGCTGTATTAGTACAGTGAATAAACTAGACATATGCTTGAGTATAGCACAACTCAAACATATCTCTAATTGCAATTTACTTATGTTATGCTAAAAGGTCCATAGTTCAAAATTGTTGCAAGTCACGGATTACTGATTTGAGTATTTCTAACAAGCATTCTGTTCTCCAACAGACTGAGTTCTAGGCTTTTTTTTTTTTTTTTTCTCGCGATGGGGTCCTGCTGTGTCACCCAGGCTGGAGAGCAGTGAGTGATCTCAGATCTTGGCTCACTGCAACCAGTCTCTCTCGGGTTCAAGCAATTCTCTTGCCTCAGCCTCCCGAGTAGCTGTGACTACAGGCTCTTGCCTCTATGCCTGGCTAATATTTTGTATTTTTAGTAGAAACGGGGTTTCACCATGTTAGCCAGGAAGGTCTCAATCTCCTGACCTCGTAATCTGCCCTCCTCAGCGTCCCAAAGAGCTGGGATTACAGGCGTGAGACACTGCGCCTGGCCTCACCCTTTAACTCCCTTGGCCTTGATACAATATTTAACACAAAATCCTCAGTATTTCATTTATATCTTGCATGCTATTCTTTATTAGGGCTTAAGATACACATGATGGTGGATTGTAGAAGAAAATCATAGATGGCTTATTTACTCTAAAGGACACGGTATTCTATTTCTTTTTAAAAAACGTGATATTACCCTAAGTTTCTTGGCATTTCCCTACTAAATTGTCCTCAGCTTTTTAGAAAGCATAAACTGTAGCACTGATAAATTCATTACATTAATCACTTGAATAGCCAGTGTAAATTAAACTCCCTTTCCTTAAGTCAATACCTCATAATTTATAAGGCCTTTAAGAAACCAATGCATAATATTTACTGGGAAAATTTTATTTTAACGTGAGGATAAGCTAATAACAATGAGAATACATTTCCTTAAGAAAATTTGGAAGAAGGCAGAAAACAAACACAATCTGATGAGAATATTAAATCTGCACTTTCTTCTGAAGGAAACAAAATTTAGAATTTTCAAATTACTTTTAAGGCATTTTTGTCCCAGTTTTCCAATAAAATAATATCATTTATTTTGTTTTTTCACTGTGTAAACAGAAGCCTGAATCATTTTTGCAATAAACTGTTGGATCAAAAGAGCCTTTTTCCTAAGATAGAAAGCTAAAGAGCTCAATGCCAAGGACTAAATTATCTCCAGCTGTAAAAGTAGATTTCATTTTTCTTGGGAAAGCTGGTAGTGACTGAATTCACGTCATTTGTATATGAAAAAAAGATAATCAATGGAAGATTAACAATACAAATCAGTTAATGAAGCACTATGTACAACCACAGTTTAGACTTAACCATGGTCATAAAAATATTCAGATCCCCACCCAGATACATCTATTTTAGAGGAGTTTACATTTTAAAACAGTCAACATGCAATCATATAAACTAACATGTTAAAATAGATATGACTGTTTATTCACTAAGTAACAGTTTATAGAATTCAAATTATGCATGAAATAGTTAGATGCAGAGAAGGGGGACCCCATTTTGTATTCCCACCTTGAGAAATCTGAGACATCAGGTTAGTCACATCTGGTCCTTTTGTGCATGTGTACCCCTAAAGGGCTCCAAGTGAAGACAATGCTTGGCTGATTTTCAGGTCCTAGAGTAAGACTCCAAAACAAGACAAAGACTGCCCTCAATCTTTGCAAAGTGCTGAAGATAGCCGGTGTGCATGCTACCCTCCTCTGAATATGACCTTGGGTAGTACCACCTAAATATACTTCAACGTTCCCAGTGGACTTAATCCAAGAAATCAAGAAAGAAAACTAAGTGACTAACAGAGTTGACACCTTCTTTAGGGGGTTGAGTAATAGCTCTAAAAAACAATCTTGGCCAGGCATGATGGCTCATGCCTGTAATCCTAGCACTTTGGGTGGCTGAGGTAGGAGGATCACTTGAATCTAAGAGTTCTAGATCAGCCTGGACAACATAGTTAGAGCCCATCTCTACAAAATTTTTAAAAATTAGCCAGGCATGGTGGCATGTACCTATAATTCCATCTATTTGGGAGGCTGAGGTAGAAGGATTGATTGAGTTTGGGAGGTCAAGGCTACAGTGAACCACGATTGTGCCTGTGCACTCCAGCCTGGGCAACACAGCAATATTCTGTCTCAAAAAAAAAAAAAAAAGAGAGAGAGAGAGAAAAGAGAATCTCTTTCCCATTTTTATGGCACTAAGAACAGAGAAATTACTTGAACAGCAGGCAATAGCAAGAGGCAGGGACAATGATCACAGAAGCAGAAAGGATGAACGGGAGTTACGTTTACTTACCAAAGGCTGAGGTCCTCAAGTGAGGCCCCCCAGTGCCAGAAGAGGAAGAACATGACCTAGAGCAGACAGGGGCAGTAGCCTCACAGAGGAGCCAGGTCTCTGGGGAAAAGGGAGGAGGCTTTGGATGGTAGCCTGAAGGTCTAATATGGCTGACAGACTCAGGGTTCAGGAGGTTAAGGCCTCCTGTACTGGTAACCAAGCATTCCCAAGATAACAGGCTACCCCTGGGAAGGATGCAAAAGCCCAAGTGAGGCGGCTGGGAAATAAAGTGTGGGAGTAACATATTCAGGAAAGAAGGCAGAGGTCTTAGGAAAAATACCTGTGTTTGGGTTAAGAATGGGTATTATAAGAGGGCATAAGAATTTAAGAGTCTCCTTCATGAAAAGTAGGTGAAATCTAAGTAGAGAATTCAACATTCTAGAAATTGGTATGGAGTAAGAGATAATTTGAGACTAGTTTACCTGGTGAAAGTTAGTGGACAATTTCCTTTAGCAGGAGAAAGAGAGAAAGTAAGAGGAGAAGGAGGTTGAGAACGAAAGGGGAGGAGAAAAAAGGGAGAGGAGATAAGAGGGAGCTAGAGAGCGGGAGCAGAGCTAGGGCACAGGGAGTGCATAGATTTATTTACAGAAGGGACATACATTTAGGAACTGAGTCATGGCAAAAGTGGAATTGTATTATAAAATTAAATAGGTCATGAATCCTTTGTAAAAATTCCTAAAATCTGCATATTCACACACCCTTAACTGAGACAGACAGGCTGGTTGATTCTCTATTTTAAGATGGTCTGAAGTAAAAAGACAAATGCCCCTCACTCAAGCTATAGTTTAGTTAACTCTCTGCCAATCAATTATAAGAGACCCAAGAAGCTATTAACTGCAAGCTCCTATTTCAGGGGGCTAAGGTTTCCCCAGAGTCCCATATGAGCAGTTAGACTTAAAACTTCAACTTAAAGCTACCTCTTGCTCCTTTTAATGCTAAAATTCACATCCAGGGGTGGAGATTTAACATGCTACTACTACATGGGATGTAGGAAGAAGCATGCTGAGCCAATGAACAAGTGCTAGAAAAATTCCTCCCATGCGTTCCCTGATATAACTTTTCCCTATATAGAGAAACCCTATAAAACAAACCTACTAACTTCAGAGAGAAGCTCGCTCCTTTTTCCTTTCTCCATGCTATCTCACTTGTGCGCAAAGTGGAATCAATGTAAACTTACCTTTGCTTCTCTGTTTGGTGATCTCAATCCTGGAAGACTGCAAGAACCTCGAGATGCTAGTAACACAACCACACACACACAAATGTTATAGAACAAAATCAGATAAAATCAGTAAGCTTTGTTGCCTATCAGGCTACCCCAGAAGATGAAGAAACAAGGATTAACTAAATGTGATCTCAGAACAGGTATTTTTCTAACTTACTGTAACCATGAACTACAAACATGTACACATAAACACACATTTGGTCAAGTAATAATATTTTAATGGCTAGAAATGAAAAGGCAGGATCCAAAATGGCTGAATAGGAACAGCTCTGGAGTGCAGTTCCCAGAAAGAATGCAGACGGTGAATGATCACTGCATTTCCAAATGAATTTTTACTGCCCACAGACCAGGAGATTCCCAGGCGGAAAAGTGCCATGAGTCTCCAGCATGGCTGTTCCAGCCAGTGCAGCAGGTCTCCACACAAAAACTCACACAAAGCTGGGCGCTGTTTCAACTGGTGCCTGAAACGCCTGGGAGACAGAGTCACCCATTCAAATGAAAAACGGGACTGAAACAGGGAGCCAGGTGATCTGGTTTAGCTGGTCCCACCCCCACAAAGACCAACAATCTGAAATGTTTTGGATTGAGAGTTTCACAACAAGCACAGCTGGACACGGGACAGTCCACCTCTGTGGGAGGAAGGGTATCCGCCATTACCAAGGCAGTCCACCACTACCGAGGCAATCGGCCATTACTGAGGCAGTCCACCATTACTGAAGCAGCCCGCCATTACAGAGGCAGTCCGCCATTACCAAGGCAGTCTGCCATTACCGAGGCAGTCTGCCATTACCGAGGCAGTTTGCCATTACAGAAACAGTCTGCCATTACTGAGGTAGAGCACCATTACCGAGGCAGATCACCATTACTGAGGCAGATCACCATTACTGAGACAGTTCTAACTATACCCCTATAAATAGAACTGCAAGGAAGTTCACACAGCAGCTGGGCAGAGCTCATGGCAGCTCAGCAACGCCTCTCCTGGCACACTGTGACTAGACTACCTCCTCACTGGGCAGGACATATCTGATAAAAGGCAAAAGAACATCAGGAACTTATAAATAAAGCCCCACTTTCCCCGGACAGAGCACCTGGGGGAAAAAAGGCAATTATGAGCTCCACTGCAGCAGACTTAAACGTAAATGCCCAGCAGCTCTGAATGGAACAAAGGAGCTCACAGCTCAGCATTTGAGCTCCTATAAGGGACAGATTGTCTCCTCAAGCAGCTCCCCAACCCCCATATATCCAGAGAGACACTTCATAAAGGAGAACTCAGGCTGACATCTGATGGGTATCCTTCTGGGACAAAGATAACAGAAGAAGAAACTGGCAGCAACCCTTACTGTTCTGCAGCCACTGCAGGTGATTCTCAAGCAAGTAGGGTCTGGAGTGGACTTCCAGAAGTCCTAAAGCAGAGGAGGCTGACTGTAAGAAGGAAAACTAAAAAACAGAGAGAAATAACTTCATCATCAACAAAAAGGATGTCCACTGAGAGACCCCATCCAAAAGTCAACAACTACAAAGACCACAGGTAGATAAATC
This sequence comes from Cebus imitator, assembly GCF_001604975.1. Classification (NCBI taxonomy): domain Eukaryota; kingdom Metazoa; phylum Chordata; class Mammalia; order Primates; family Cebidae; genus Cebus; species Cebus imitator. Next base: position 6,447,980 of record NW_016107319.1, read on the forward strand.
CAAAAGATGGGAAGAAACCAGCACAAAAAGAATAAAAATACCCAAAACCAGAATGCCTCTTCTCCTCCAAGGGATCACAATGCCACCAGCAAGGGAAAAAGGTTGGATGGAGAATGAGTCTGATGAATTGACAGAAACAGGCTTCAGAAAGTGGGTAATAACAAACCTCTCTGAACAAAAAGAACATGTTCTAACTCAATGCAAAGAAACTAAGAACCTTGAAAAAAGGTCTGACAAAATGCTAACAAGAATAAACAGCTTAGAGAAGAATATAAATGAATTGATGGAGCTGAAAAACACAACAGGAGAACTTTGCGAAGCACACCCAAGTACCGAAGACTAACTCAATGACATAAAACAAGAAGGCAAGGTTAGAGAAAAAAGAGTAAAAAGAAATGAACAAAGCCTCCAAGAAATATGGGACTATGTGAAAAGGCCTAATCTACGTTTGATAGGTGCATCTGAATGTGACAGGGAGAATGAATCCAAGCTGGAAAACACTCTTCAGAATAATATCCAGCAGAACTTCCCCAACCTAGCAAGGCAGGCCAATATTCAAGTCCAGAAAATACAGAGAACACCACAAAGACATTCCTCAAGAAGAGCAACCCCAAGGCACATAATCATCAGATTCACCAGGGTTTAAATGAAGGAAAAATGCTAAAGGCAGCCAGAGACAAAGGTCAGGTTACCCACAAAGGGAAGCCAATCAGACTCACAGCAGATCTCTTGGCAGAAAGCCTACAAGCCAGAAGAAAGTGGGACCAATATTCAACATCATTAAAGAAAAGAACTTTCAATCTAGAATTTCATATCCATCCAAACTAAGTTTCATTAGTGAAGGAGAAATAAAATCCTTTATGGACAAGCAATTGCTGGGAGATTTCATCACCACCAGGCCTGCCTTATAAGAGCTCCAGAAAGAAGCACTACACACAGAAAGGAATAACCAGTACCAGTCACTCCAAAAACGTCCCAGTTGGTAAACAGCATTGACGCAATGAAGAAACTGTGTCAACCAATGGACAAAACAACCAGCTAGTATCAAAATGGCAGGATCAAATTCACACATAACAATATTAACATTAAATGTATACAGACTAAATGTCCCAATCAAAAGACAGACTGGCAAACTGGATA
>NW_016107319.1:6449263-6458416 GCF_001604975.1 Cebus imitator
AAAAAAAAAAAACAGGAGTTGCAATCCTAGTCTTTGATAAAATAGAATTGAAACCAACAAAGATCAAAAGAGACAAAGAAGGGCATTATGTAATGGTTAAAGGATCAATGCAACAAGAAGAGCTAACGATCCTAAATATATATGCACCCAATACAGGAGCACCAACATACATAAAGCAAGTTCTTAATGACCTACAAAGAGACTTAGACTCCCACACAATAATAGTGGGAGACTTTAACACTCCACTGTCAATATTAGACAGATCAATGAGATAGAAAATTAACAAGATATTCAGGACTTGAACTCAGACATGGACCAAGCAAACCCAATGGACATTTACAGAACTCTCCACCCCAAATCCACAGAATATACATTCTTCTCAGCACCATATCACACCTAGTCTAAAATTGACCAAATAATTGGAAGTAAATCACTCCTCAGCAAGTGCAAAAGAACGGAAATCATAACAGTCTCTCAGACCACAGTGCAATCAAATTAGAGCTCAGGATTAAGAAACTAACTCAGAACTGCACAGCTTCATGGAAACTGAACAACTGGCTCTTGAATGTTGACTGCATAAACAATGAAATGAAGGCAGAAATAAAGATGTTCTTTGAAACCAATGAGAATGAAGACACAACATACCAGAATTTCTGGGACACATTTAAAGCAGTGTCTAGAGGAAAATTTACAGCAGTAATGCCCACATGAAAGCAAAGAAAGATCTAAAATCAACAACCTATCATCAATATTGAAAGAGCTACAGAAGCAAGATCAAAAAAACTCAAAAGCTAGCAGAAGACAAGAAATAACTAAGATCAGAGCAGAACTGAAGGAGATAGAGACACAAAAATCCCTTCAAAAATTAATAAAGCCAGAAGGTGGTTTTTTTGAAAAGATCAACAAAATAGACCACTAGCTAGATTAATAAAAAAAGAAAAGAGAGAAGAATCAGATAGATGCAATAAAAAAAGAATAAAGGGGATATCACCACTGAATCCACAGAAATACAAACTGCCATCAGAGATTACTACAAACAACTCTATGCACATAAACCAGTAAACCTGGAAGAAATGGATAAATTACTGGACACTTGCACCCTCCCAAGTGTAAACCAGGAAGAAGTTGAAACCCTGAATATACCAATAACAAGGGCTGAAGTTGAGGCAGCAATTAATAGCCTACCAACCAAAAAAAGCACAGATCCAGGTGGGTTCACAGCTGAATACTACCAGACATACAAAGAGGAGCTGGTACTACTCCTTCTGAAACTGTTCCAAACAATCAAAAAGAGGGAATCCTTCCCAAATCATTTTATGAGACCAAAATCATCCTGACACCAAAACCCGGCTGAGACTCAACAAAAAAAGAAAACTTCAGGCCAATATCCATAATGAACATAGACATAAAAATCTTCAAAAAAATACTGGCAAACAGATTGCAACAGCACATCAAAAATCTTATACATCATGATCATGTAGCCTTCATCCCGGGGATGCAAGGGTGGTTCAACATATGCAAGTCTATAAATGTAATTTGCCACATAAACAGAACCAAAGACAAAAACCACATGATTATCTCAATAGATGCAGAGAAGGCCTTCAACAAAATTCAACAGCCCTTTATGCTAAAAACTTTCAATAAGCTAGGTATCAACGGAACGTATCTCAAAATAATAAAAGCTATTTACGAAAAACCCACAGCCAATATCATACTGAATGGACAAAAACTGGAAGCATTCCTTTTGCAATCTGGCACTAGACGAGAATGCCCTCTCTCACCACTCCTATTCAGTATAGTATTGGAAGTTCTAGCCAGAGCAATCAGGCAAGAAAAAGAAATAAAGGGTATTCAATTAGGAAAGGAGGAAGTCAAAATGTCTCTATTTGCAGATGACATAATTGCATATTTAGAAGACCCCCTTGTCTCAGCCCAAAATCTCCTAAAACTGATAAGCATCTTCAGCAAAGTCTCAGGATACAAAATCAATATGCAGAAATCACAAGCATTCCTATAAACCAATAACAGTCTTAAAGAAAGCCAAATCAAGAATCCACTGCTATTCACAATTGCTACAAAGAGAATGAAATACCTAGAAATACAATTAACAAAGGATGTGAAGGACCTCTTCAAGGACAGCTACAAACCACTGCTCAGGAAACAAGAGAGGACACAAACAGATGCAAAAACATTCCATGATCATGGTTAGGAAGGATCAATACTATAAATTACTTTGGGCACATACTGCCCAAAGTAATTTATAGATTTAATGCTATCCCCATCAAGCTACCTATGACTTTCTTCACAGAACTGGAAAAAAACAACTTAACCTTCATATGGAACCAAAAGAGAGACTGCATAGCGAAGTCAAGTCTAAGAAAAAAGAACAAAGTTGGAGGCATCATGCTACCTGACTTCAAACTATACTCCAAGGCTACAGTAATCAAAACAGCATGGTACTGGTACCAAAACAGAGATATGGACCAATGGAACAGAACAGAGGCCTCGGAAGCAATGCCACACATCTACAACCATCTGGTCTTTGAGAAACTTGACAGAAACAAAGAATGGGGAAAGGATTCCCTGTTTAATAAATGGTGTTGGCAAAACTGGTTAGTCATGTGCAGAAAGCAGAAAATGAACACCTTCCTGACACCTTACACTAAAATTAAATACAGATAAATTAAAGATCTAAACATAAGACGTACCACCATAAAAAGTCTAGAAGAAAACCTAGGCAAAACCATTCATGACATAGGCATAGGCAAGGACTTCATAATTAAAAACCAAAAGCATTGGCAACAAAAGCCAAAATAGACAAATTGGATCTAATTAAACTCCAGAGCATCTGTACAGCAAAAGAAACAATCATTAGATTGAACCAGCAACCAACAGAATAGGAAAAAATTTTTGCAATCTACCCATCTGACAAATGGCTAATATCCAGAATCTACAAAGAACTAAAACAGATTTACAAGAAAAAAACAAACAAACCCATTCAAAAGTGGGTGAAGGATATGAACAGATACTTTTCAAAAGAAGACATATACAAGGACAATAAACGTGAAAAAATGCTCATCATCACTAGTCATTAGAGAAATGCAAATCAAAACAACATTGAGATACCATCTCACGCCAGTTAGAATGGCCATCATTAAAAAATCTGGAGACAACAGATGCTGGAGAGGATGTGGAGAAATAGAAACAGTTTTACACTGTTGGTGGGAGTGTAAATTAGTTCAACCATTGTGGAAGTCAGTGTGATGATTTCTCAAGGACCTAGAAATAGAAATCCCATTTGACCCAGCAATCTCATTACTGGGTATATATCCAAAGGATTATAAATTGTTCTATTATAAAGACACATGCACACATATGTTTCTTGTGGCACTGTTTACAATAGCAAAAACTTGGAACCAATCCAAATGCCCATCAATGATAGACTCGACAGGGCAAATGTGGCACATACACACCATGGAATACTATGCAGCCATAAAAAACGATGAGTTCATGTCCTTTATAGGGACATGGATGAATCTGGAAACGATCACTCTCAGCAAACTGACACAAGAACAGAAAATCAAACACTGCGTGTTCTCATTCATAGGTGGGTGTTGAACGATGAAAACACATGGACACAGGAGGGGAGCATCACACACTGGGGTGTGTTGAGGGGACTAAAGGAGGGACAGTGGGGGGTATGGAGTTAGGGAGAGATAACATGGGGAGAAATGCCAGATATAAGTGATGGGGATGGAGGCGGCAAACCACGTTGCCACATATGTACCTATGCAACAATCTTGCATGTTCTTCACATGTACCCCAGAACCTAAAGTGCAATAAAATATATTAAAAAAAAAAAAAAGAAATCAAAAGGCAAAAGGTGTACCACTTTGAGCACAAGAAGAAGGAGAAATGAAATCAAAATTACAACACTAATGGCAATGAATTCCTTGGAGATGGAAATAATAATATGCTTCTAACATTCTCTTTTATATATATTTTGTGAGCCATGATAAAACTAATGTAATGCAAATATCTGCCTGTAAGTAAGTGTTCAAATCAAGGCACTTTTGTGAGAAAAGGGGGAAACTATTAATTATTATACTAGGACAGGCATAAACTGGGACAGTCCTAAGCAAACCGAGGAATCTGGACCTCTGCACATAGGTGTTAAATAACACTCCTATCAGTGGCTTCCTACCTATAAGCAGTAAACGGTGGGGCACAAGAGTACTATAACAACTACAGCAATCCAAATGATCAACAAGGATGGTCAGTAAGTGGAAACATAATATACACATTTATATATGTAGCATTAATTTAAAAATGTCTATATGTTTTACAAAATTCAAGTGTACTTTAATATTACAAAATTCATGATAGATTTTTATCATTATGTATTTTCTCAATCAATGGCTCTTAAGAAAATCATTAGTGTGATGTGTGCCTGGTTGAGAAAGTTTTAACTTTTGAATGTGTTGGCACTTACTTACTTTTTGGTCACTGTTATCCAAAGTATTTACCAAACTGTTTAGTAAATGTTTGCTATTATTATAAACATTTATTTATTTATTTATTTATTAAATTAAGCCCCTACTATGTAGTACTAAGCCTACAGCTAAAAATTGGAATGTGGTTGCTATCCTTGAGAGGCACAAAGCCTAGTTAGGGAGAGAAATAAACAAATCATTATAACCTACTGTATTAAGTACTGTAATATAAGTACAAGCAGCAAGTTCTACGCATGTCTTATCTAAACAGTTAAATCACAACATACCGATGGAAAGGCAATAATTAAATATAAACACAGAGCTCTGAGGTCATAGAGGGTAGAATGACCAGCTAGGGATCAGAAGACGGCAAGAGGGAAAGAGAATGCCATAGGATGGCAGAAATACAACCATACCATGAAAACAAAAGCAGACAGAGGAAGACAACACATTACTCAGAAAAAAATCTCCTTACTTAAACCTAAATCATGCACAAAAACTGTATTTCTTACACAAAGCTGCATCTGTCCAAATGTTCCCAGCTCTGCATACATTTGCATTTGGAGATTGTTAAGTCTTCTTGTATAAAATGTGAGACTCCTTTATCTAAATAATTAGATTGCTCAAGACAAACATAACTTTGTCAACAAATTTAAATAAAAGACAAATCAACACATCCAGGTCTCTTTATCAAATTCCTTTGACATAACTGCGCTGGAGTAAACTATTATATAGCTCTGCATACAGAGCTGCATCTGTCCAAATGGTCCCAGAATCCAAGACTCTATAAAATACAATGAGAAAATCTCTGACCAGGAAGAGAATTTTTCATATATATATTTCTTCTGTGTGCTGTTTTGCCCAAAAAAGGTCTACAGATTACTTTTTCTTGTCACTAGAAATAATTAATAGAAAGTATATTGCTACTTTTGATGATATATCCGTAAAATATTTGCTTTAAATCAAATATAATGTAAGAACTATAAAAAAACTGAATGTTTTCAAGCACACTATTATATTATGTAAATTAACGGTAAAAGTAACACATGAGATCAAGCCTTAGACCATCTACAAAGCCACCGTGAACTACACCTAAAGAGCTCATTATGAATACATCTTATTTTTAGGAAATGGCAGATGCTGGGGAAAATATGCAATCTTACTTCTTACTTATTTTCAAAGAATGCTTCATGAACCTGCAGCTTTATAACTAAGGAATTATCACAGGTCTCAGTGGGGCCAATACTAGAAAGATGGCTATTTCTCAATGAAAAGTTGATGATTCAAGAATATAAAATCATCAGTAAAAATTAAACACGTATTTATTAGACATGCTCTGGCAGTTGACATCTGTAGCTCACATGTTTATAATAAAGTGAGGAAAAAAATCAATAAACCCAACAACATTAGTGAATCAGATTCAATTTACTTAACAGTGTGTTAAAGGACACATTTTGCATTGGAGATTGTTAAGTCTTCTTGTATAAATTGTGAGACTCCTTTATCTAAAGAATTAGATTGCTCAAAACAAACACAACTTAGTCAACAAATTTAAATAAAGGGCAAATCAACACATCCAGGCCTCTTCATTTTGCCATCAAACTCCTTTGACATAATTATGATGGAATATCCTATTCTGAAAGTTCTCTGAGGCATTTCAAAAACCGGCTACATTCTAAAATGTTAACTAGTTTAATTTAGATTGGTCTTCCTTCCTTGAGGCTTTCTCTATGCAAAAGGAGATATGTCTGAAAAAAATGCAATTTGGTTCCATTACTGAAATCCATAATTTTTCACTGTGCCCCTATAAAAAACCAACTCCTAAAATTGCTAGGAAAACAAAAGATACTAACAAGTGCCACCAATACCAAACAGAAAAGTAAACACCAGAATATATAAGTTGAATACTAAACATCAATTTCTATTGAAGGTAGTGCTTCTTATTTCCTGCATAGATATTCTACTTCATTTTCTGGTATTCACATATTCGTTCTTATTCTCCCTCTCCCTTTCCTCCCGTGTGTTCTGGGGGTGGGGTAGTATCTGTCTTCTCCTTACATCCATTCCAAATGCACACTTATAAAGACCTTCAGGGAGGTTTTAAGGTTCTTGAACCTTGTCTTCAGCATACTATTCTAGGTAAACTTTCAGGAGGATTAAATAGCTAAAGGCAAAAACCGCAATCATTTTTGCACCAACCTAATACTTCAAAGAAAACTTGACAGAGCTGTATGATAATCTTTTTTAGATTTAACATGTGTTTCAGTGATCAAGTCATTTGTGGAAAATTATTTGACTTATTTTTATTAAAAAATATAAACTGAATTCCAGATGTACAAAAAATTCAAATATAATTTATTTTGGGTAAACACAGACCCGTTTAAAAGGGAAAACTGAAATCTTCTTAAGGATAGGTAGATAATTAGTAAAGGGGAAAGTGCAATTTTTAAGACATACAAAATATGATAGGTTTATGAAGGAGAGGGGTGGGCCACACAGAGAATTGGTCTCTGAATCTCTAATAAAAGCAAGATATCAGTCTATACCTAGAGTACAATACAGAAGGGATTCTGGAAGGGGCTTAGTTACTAATATAGGAATGGTCACTGTTTCTTTATACAAAAACTTATAAAATGCAAAATGGCTGAGCAAAAACATTTTTTCTGAAAGACTTAGTAGTGTTAGAAAGAGAAGGCCTAACACACACATAAGTGAGTTTTAACATCTTGTTGAGAGAAATTCTATATAGGGAGACTAAAAACATGTAAGTGCTTTCTTCTCATAAATATGTTGTTGGCATCTGAATCTAGTTTTGGATTTCTATTCTCTTGTTTTGTTAACCAGACTAGCTATGGGTATATAGGCAAAATTAAGGGAAGCCACTTTAAAAGGAATAGCTAAGCAGGTCAGTTGTTGGGTAGGATGAATACCAGAACGTTTCTAAATCCAGGAAATACAAGGTATTGGTAATCATCCCTTCTATATTATGGGAAAGAGTCAAAGAGGTAATCCTACAAGAGAAAGTATATGCAGAGGTAAAAATAATATTCAGGGTTCATGGATCACAACCTTGATTTTAGACTCTAAAATAGACCATTTCCCCACCCAGTGCATACCAGTGTTACGGTTATCTGGAAGGATCATAGAGAATCCAAGGAACTAATATTGATGAAGCACTTAGGTTCTTTATACATATTGTCCCAACACTCATAACATCCTTGTAGGGTGTGTACTAGGGTTGAAGTAAATGTGCCACCAATATTCTATTGATATCTATCAAAATTTCCATCTCCATGTGATTTAAATACATACATGCAAAGCATACATACATATTTTTAAATGATGCATTAACATTGAAAGTGATATATCAAATACATTAGAGAGAATGCCTTTTGGAAAGGGGAAAGTATGCACATACATATAATGTTAGCTTTAATTAAAGCACATCCTTCAAGAAACATGTATTGTCATGACCTTAACCACTTAGTAGCCCATGAATAGAACTGAGTTCAGTGGCACTCCCTAGCAGCAGATTCTATAGACGAGCACTGTTCAAAGGCTCAAAATGGTAATCTTTATAAAGGAACTCTGGGTTTACATCAAAATCCTGTAAGTGGAGAAGTAGTTACCAATTTCATGTAATGCAAACATTAATATACAAAAAATGAATACATAAAATTTTTATGTCCATTTTCTCTCAATCAGTATGCTGAATATCTATAAACATTATTATATTATCATTATTTTAGAGGTGAAAATGTAAATGGCAGAAAAAAACCTTGTCTTGGACTGGAAAATACTGTTTTTGCATTCAGTTTTAGAACACTAAAGAAATTTAACTCCCTCCACTAGTTCATATCTACAAATCAGGACTTGAAGACAATCCCTACACATGCTGGAGTAAAGAGTTCATGCATGTGCATGCGCGTGCATGTGCGCGCGCGCGCGCACACACACACACACACACACACACACACACACACACTCTATTCATGTGAGCCTGGGAGAGTCTGGACTTCAAAACTGTGAAAAACATGGCACAGTTTACTGGAGAATCAGTTTTGGTTTGGGAATGAGCATAATTTTTTAGTTAAATATATTAATGTACTTAATTTTAGTTTTTCTTCATGGAGCATTTGCATGTGCCAAGGCACCGAGCTAAGTATCTTACAAGCATTATCTCTTTTAACTTTCACAACAACCTTATAAGGTACATCCCAATGGTATTCCTATTTCATATGTAAGAAAATTGGAAGCCTTGTGAGGTTAAGAAACTTGTGCAAAGACATTTAACTAAAAAGTGCTACTTCCAGGACTGCAAAGCCATGTTCTCAACCATTAAGATATATTGAAACTCCCAACATTAATGTAATGAAGTCGAATGCCAACAATCAAAACGCCAGAAACACCTGGAAGGTCATGCCAGCCCCTTCACTCTCAAGTGTGTATAAGCATTATTTCTGAGAAGTTTGATGAACACTGCAAAAACCATTTTCACAAATATAACAAAGCATACATTTAACTCAATGAACACTTACTAAGTTCCTATCCTTTAAAACATTCTGCTTTGGATTGTGGGCTATAAACATTCATAAGTAAGGTCCTTGATTTCCAGCAATTATGCTGATGTAGTAATCTACACAGCTTTATTGACTCTTTT
>NW_016107319.1:6458491-6462338 GCF_001604975.1 Cebus imitator
CTACTCACTGGAACCTCTGCCTCCCGGGTTTAAGTGATTCTCTTGTCTCAGCCTCCCGAGTAGCTGGGATTACAGGCACCCGCCACCATGCCAGGCTAATTTTTGTGTTTTTAGTAGAGATAGAGTTTCAGCGTGTTGGCCAGGCTGGTCTCAAACTCTTGCCCTCAGGTGACCCACCCACTTTGGCCTCCCAAATTGCTGGGATTATGGGTGTGAGCCACTATGCCTGGCCTAGGAACACATTCTTATTAATTATTCTAAACACTTTTAGACAAGTAATCCCAATAAATGGATCTTCCTTTTACATATTAATATGTATGCAATACATTTTATAAGAAATTGAAATTAGACATGACATACTTCTTGGTCAAGGTCTCTACATATAAGGTTGGGTTCAAATAAATGATAAATGTAAAGGAAAAATGACTTCATAGGAAAGCCATAGAGAAGGGCCTAAATTGTACAGGGTTGACAAATAGTAGACAGAAATGGAATGTTTTATAATTACAGAAATACTGAATTTATGATCCTGAGATAAGATTCAGCTCAACAAACAAAAGGTAGTCAAATACAAGCTTGGTCTGACTGGCAGCTGATGAAGTTTTGTCTCTTCTTCCATGACCTTGGATGGGGGAATTACACTTCTACAAAGCTTTCACATTTTCTATCTCCTACCTACATAGATACTAACACTCCTCTTTAAATAGACTGCATTCTTTTCTGTTAGTCACATTCCTGACTGGACTAGAGTACATTCTTCAGTTGCCAAAGTTTGAGACAAGTTATGTAAACTTGTTACTGGAGCATTCTAGGAAACACAACCACGAGTCTGGGAGGAAGTTGCCGAGTAGACTCTGCTCTCATACAACTGTTATTTACTGACATCCACCAGGGCCAAACTTGAAGTTCACACTTCATGAGTCATTGGTTTCATATCTTTAGAAGCATGGCGTATGAGAAATTCTTTTCAAACTGCGGATTGCTTCCTCAGCTTCTGAACATCTGTGTTGCTCTATACCCATGACCGTTTGTTTTATTTTGGTTTTTGCCAGTTGAAGATTAATTCAAAACAAAAGGCAATTCATCAAGCTCAAGTTTCTCCACAGTTATTCCATTGATTAGGGAATTATTACCACAGAGTGCCTCCTTCATATGGCCTCACAATTATTGGGCCTAGGTAAGAGGAGGTATGTTATGTTTGTCATTCTTTAGAAACAAATATAAGGATAAAATGAGATATCTTGCATGTTTCACCTTCTCTGCAAGTATATTTTGGGGGTCCATCATTGTCTTATTTTTTTCAGGCTTAACACTGGCTCTAGACACTCCCTCCCCCACACACCAAAAGGAAAAAAAAAATGCTCGAACTCAGTTTTGAAATCCAGTCCAAAACTTCTCAGGCTCATGGGAATACAGTACACATGTGTGTATGTGTGTGAGATTGTGTGTTTCCCTGCTTTAATATTTCACAGCTTTACTGCATCTGAAAGTATTTAGAAAAACGTGTGAGATACTGGCTTTACTAGCTAGTCTTTTACGTATGTTAAAATGCTATGACAGTATTCTGAATGTGCCCAATGCCTTCAATCTTTACAACAGAAGGGATTTCAACCCTTTCCTGCACCCCCACAATCCTTGCTGTCAACAGGATTTCCATTTGCAGCTGAGACAGGCAGAGGCTGGTCCAGATCAAGAATCTGGTCTTGTATAACTGTGCATGTTCCCAGAACTGATCAAAGACAGAAGCACACACAGATGATGACTCACAGAATAAACTTTTCATCGAAAATAAATACATTTAAGAAATATATCAGAGGATAATTGGTTTTAAATGATTTTACCTTGAAAAACAGAAAATGGAGGCCAAATAAATATTTTTAAATATTCCCCAAACACAAAAATCCTATTAAATGAGGTAAAAATGGATGCCAGCAACTTCTTTATACCACTGACTGTGTTCCCAAATCACATGCACAGGATTTTCCAGGGATCAAAAGTCAGAGGACAACTAAGGTTATGTACTAGCTGAGCCTGAAAGAACCTCATCTATGCTTGCTCGGTATATGTACACTGATTTTTTCCAACCCTCTTTCTTTTAAAATTGTATATATTTTTTAAATCAATGAACTTAATGTATCATATATGTTTACGGAATACATTATTTTTCTCCTAGCATTCAAAGATTGCCAAAGCTATCACCTGCAATGAAGGATTACTCAGGCAGCCACCTACCAGTAGTGACACAGCAATTAATCAAAGGAAAAGTCAGTAGGAAAATGAGAATACGGCACTTAAGAAACTTCTGTGAGTGTGCTACCATGGTATCATGGACAGAATCTGCAACAGATCAAAAGTGAACAAACATGGAGTTGTGTCCCACTTCCTACTGGGGCCTTAAAGATCCTGCCTAACCTTTCAAGGGCAGTTTCATCCTTATTATTTAAAGCCATTTTATATTCCATGGAAAACAAAGTCATGAATGAAACCAGTAGAACACTGCTTGCTGTAACATACCATCTCTTGGCTGAGCATATGTGGGGAAGAAGTACAGGATGATTCACAGCAATGGCTACACTGTAAGCTAAAAAAGCTGCTGTAAGGATGCTGAAGTGAGACATCTCCCTTTGGCTACTTCTGAATAATGATACAAAAATCACGTTATGTGGCAATGGATCACTGGGAAACAAAGCCCATGAGAAGATACATCTTGGCATGCAGCCATCAAGGGTGGATTAGAACTGTATGTGAGGCCAGGTGCAGTGGTTCATGTCTGTAATCCCAACACTTTGGGAGGCCAAGGCAGTAGGACTGCATGAGGCTGAGTTTGAGACCATCCTGAGCAACATGGCAAGACCCTGTCTCTAGAGAAAAAAATTTAAAATTATCCAGGCATGGTGTTGTGTGCCTATAGTCCTGACTAGTTGGGAGGCTGAGGCAGGAGGATCCCTTAAGTCCTGGAGTTCAAGGCTGCAGTGAGGTATGGTCCCATGACTGCACTTCAGTCTGGGTGACAGAGTGAGAACCTGTCTCTAAAAAATAAACAAACAAAAAACAACTGAGTGAGAAAGAATTGGCTGTTGGAACTATTAATATATGAAAAGAAGAATATATGTTGCCTAGTAGCTTTTTAGATATGTATATAGCTTTGTGAAAGCTACCTAGGTATACCAAGATGACTGAAGTCAACATAATACTTCTCTCATTTCTAACTCTCCTCTATGATAAAAATCTGACACCAAGGGTGGCAGTGAAAGACTTTCAAAATAAGAGCAGCAGCCAGGCCTGATGTTCAGCTGCCCAACACTGGTGTGGCCAGCACAGTTCTTCATGGTTATGCCTATTCTGAGCAGCTAGTATTATGAAATACTGTTAATACCAGGTGTGCCTCAATTAAGGGATAAAAAGTGCTTTAGTATTAGAAAGCAAACAGGGGAATAAGAAGAAACTAAGTATTTCAAAAGTTTATATTTTGCTTAAAGTGAAAACATAATAACAAACATTTACCAATGAGTACTAGAAATAGCAATTGAAAAGTGTGGCCAACATAAATAAGTATAAAGACATTTGCCAACAAAATTAAAAAACAAAAACAAAAACTTAAGTTGTAGATTGTTGTTCCCTTTGAAGAGGTCCTTCAAAACTTTTGTTACTTGTACTCCTAGGTATTTTATTCTCTTTGTAGCAACTGTGAATGAGAGTTTTCTCATGATTTGACTCTGTTTGTCTATTACTGGTGTATAGGAATGCTTGTGATTTTTGCACAATGATTTTGTATCCTGAGACTTTGCTGAAGTTGCTTATCAGTTTCAGGAGATTTTGGGTTGAGACAATGGGGTCTTCTAAATAT
>NW_016107319.1:6462443-6492242 GCF_001604975.1 Cebus imitator
GTATGGTTGTTCTTTTTTTTGAATATCTTTTATTTCTTTTTCTTGCCTGATTACCCTGGCCAGAGCTTCCAATACTATGTTGAATAGGAGTGGTGAGAGAGGGCATCCTTGTGCCAGTTTTCAAGGGCAATGCTTCCAGTTTTTGCCCATTCAGTATGATACTGGCTGTAGGTTTGTCACAAATTGCTTTTATTATGAGATACTTTCTGTTGATATCTAGTTTATTCAGAATTCTTAGCATAAAGGTCTGTTGAATTTTGTCGAAGGCCTTCTCTGCATCTATTGAGATAATCACTTGGGTTTTGTCTTTGGTTCTGTTTATGTGGTAGATTGCATTTATAGACTTGTGTATGTTGAACCAGCCTTGCATCCCCGGGATGAAGCTGACTTGATCGTGATGGATAAGCTTTTTGATGTGCTGTTGGAATCGGTTTGCCGGTATTTTGTTGAGGATTTTCACACTAATGTTCATCATGGATATTGGCCAGAAATTTTCTTTTTTTTTGTTTTGTCTCTGCCAGGTTTTGGTGTCAGGATGATGTTGGTCTCATAAAATGAGTTAGGAAGGATTCTACAAACGACTGCTCAAGAAAATAAGAGATGACACAAACATGGAAAATATCCATGCTCACGATTAGGAAGAATAAATATCATGAAAATGGCCCTACTGCTTAAAGTAACTTATAGAGTCAACGCTATCCCCATTAAGCTACCATTAACTTTCTTCACTGAATTTAAAAAAAAAAAAAAACCTTAAACTTCATATGGAATCAAAAGAGACTGCATAGCCAAGACAATCCTAAGCAAAAAAAATATATATATATATACATATATATATATATATATACACACACACACACACATACACACACAAGTATATATATATGTATATGTACATACATTGCAATTATAAAATCTAATAAAAATTTGAAACAAAAATCAGAAGGGAGCTTGAAGAAATGAAACTGGTTGTAGTGTGTGAGATTTTTATTGTAGGCAATATATTTCTAATTACAATTGTATTTCTTTCCTTTTATTATATATGTAGATTTAAGAGAAACAACTCTTAATGAAACTTGAAGGAAAGTATTTTCTAGTTGATATATTCTAGATCATAAGAAATGCCAAAAGTTTTTACAAGCGTATAGACCTAGAGATCTCAGAAAGGTAATTAGGTGTCTTATCACTTTGTTAAAAGTCACTGATATATGACTTGCATAAGAATCTTCTTCAATGAGAAAACATTTAAGAAAAAACTCAGCCCTTATAATTTTCCTTTCTTTTTAGAAATATGTGACCCTAGAATTGGTAAGTGTAGTATTTAATGTGGTATGTAGGTAAGTATTGTCCATATAGAGATGTTACTTCTGACTGCCAATAAAAAAAGTATATATAATTATATGTATTAATATATACACAAACATATACAGCGTATATACACACACTATACAGTCATACGCATGCATATATGTATAGAGAGTGAAAAAATCACTTAAATAAGCACTGTTAGATAATTAAATGGGTCTTAGGGAAAGCTTCCTAAAAGAAGCAGAGCCCTGAGCTCCTTCCTTCCTCTCCCTGTTCTAGTCATACTGACCTGAGTGGACTTCTTGAATATGCCTTGCACTGGGGACTATGGCCTTGCTGTTCATTTTACCTGAACACTATGTTCCCATATTCTGTATTCACATGGCTCAGCCCGTGGTTCTATCCAATGTTCAACAACCAGCACCCCTTTGGGAAACAACCAGTTAATCCAACAACTGACCAATCAGAACGATGCTGGGTGCAAAATCCACAAGAACGTACCAGTGCCTCCCCAGCCAAACATCAGCCTTGGTGCCCTCACTTTCTCCAAATCTGGACTCAAATATCACCTACTTTGAGGAGGCATTTCCTGAAAATCCTATCTAAAGAACATCCCTGTTATTATCTCATGATCCTGGCTTTTTTTTTCCTGTAGCATGTATCACTTGACCATATATATTTATCTGTCTTTCAGAAAGTTTATTTATAAACTTTCTACTGTTTATATTCCTCATTGCATATAAGTTCCAAGAGAGCAGGAACCTTGTGTTCTCTTATCAAGGTTGCTTGTGACTTCAACTTGCTAAATCCAATTGCCAATTACTCTTCTCATCCTTTTTGAGTTGACATTAATAGTTAGTCACTCATGTGTCCTTGAATCTTTTTTCCCCTTAGCTCTAGAACATCAGAGTGCTTCATTTCCCTTTTATTTTTTTCCAGCTGCTCCTTCTCATCCCTTTGGCCTCTGGGATCATTTGGTGAATCTCTGGCCTCAGTCTTTCACTGTTGTCAGTCAGTCACAGCTTTAAATAATACCTGTATGCTGTGAGTCCCAACTTTACACCTGTAGTTTGAACCTCCCTCCTGAACTCTAGATCCATTTATACAACTAGCTGATATCTTCCTTGGCTATCTAATACACATCTAGATTTGAACCTCTCTCAAATGGAACTCCTTACTTTTCCCGCCAAACATGGTTTTCTTAAATCCTCCCTAGCAAGAGAGATCCAAGATGGCCATTTAGCAGCAGCTCAGGATTGCAGCTTCCAGTGAAAGTGAAGGAAGTGAGTGGACGCCAGACTTCCAGATGAATTTTTGTTGCCTACAGACCAGGAGATTCCCAGTGGAGGAGTCCACGGGTTGCCAGCGTGACTCTTTTGGCCGGCACGGCTGTTTTGCCAGCATCCTGGCATGGCGGTTCTTAGTGTGGAGTATGCGTGATTGGGTGCCCTTTTAGTTGGCATTTGGAACTCCAGGAAGGCAGAGTCACCCATTCAGCTGATTGAAAGGGGGACTGAAGCAGGGAGCCAGACCAGGAGATTCCTGGGCAGAAGAGTGCCATGAATCACAGCACCACTGTTTCAGCCAGTGCGGTTGCTGCAAGGGAAATTGCATAGATCCTGGTGCCTTTTTGGCAGGTGACTGGGGCACCTGGGAGAGAATTGACCATTCAATTAGGAAGAAAAAAAAAAGGGGGCTCCGAGGTGGGGGGCCAGGTGATCGGGCTCGGCTGGTCCCACCCCTACAAAAAACAGCAATTGGAAACACTGTCGGTTGAGAGTTTCACAGCAAACACAGCTGAACCCGGGAAGGTCCAGTTCTGTGGGGGAGGGGCGTCCGCCGAAGGAAAACAAAGAAACAGAAATAACATCATCACCAACAAACTGAACGTCCACTCAGAGACCCAATCTGAAAGTCAGCAATTACAAAGATGACAGGTGGATAAATCCACAAAGATGGGAAGAAACCAGTACAAAAAGGCTGAAAACATCCAAAACCAGAATGCCTCTCCTCCTTCAGGGGATCACAGCTCCTCATCAGCAAGGGAACAAGGCCTGATGGAGAATGAGTGTGATGAATTGTCAGAATCAGGCTTCAGAAGGTGGATAATAAGAAACTTCTGTGAGCTAAAACAACATGTTCTAACCCAATGCAAAGAAACTAAGAACCTTGAAAAAAGGTTTGGCGAAATGCTAACGAGAATAGACAATTTAGAGAGGAATATAAGTGAATTAATGGAGCTGAAAAACACAATATGAGAACTTTGCAAAGTATGCACAAGTTTCAATAGTCGAATTGATCAAGCAGAAGAAAGGATATTAGAGGTCGAAGACCACTCAATGAAATAAAACGAGAAGACAAGATTAGAGGAAAAAGGGTAAAAAGGAATGAGCAAAGTCTCCAGGAAATATGGGACTATGTGAAAAGACCTAATCTACATTTGATAGGTGTACCTGAATGTGACAAAGAGAATGAATCCAAGTTGGAAAATATTCTTCAGGATATTATTCAGGAAAACTTTCCCAACCTAACAAGGCAGGACAATATTCAACTCTAGGCAATACAGAGAACACCACAAAGATATTCCTTAAGAAGAGCAACCCCAAGGCACATAATTGTCAGATTCACCAGGGTTGAAACGAAGGAGAAAATACTAAGGGCAGCCAGAGAGAAAGGTCGGGTTACCCACAAAGGGAAGCCTATCAGACTCACAGCAGATCTCTCAACAGAAACCCTACAAGCCAGAAGAGAGTGGGGGGCCAATATTCAACAACCTTAAAGAAAAGAACTTTCAACCCAGAATTTCACATCTAGCCAAACTAAGCTTCATAAGTGAAGGAAAAGTAAAATCTTTTGTGAACAAGCAAGTTCAGAGATTTCATCACCACCAGGCCTGCTTTACAAGAGCTTCTGAAAGAAGCACTACACATAGAAAGGAACAACCAGTATCAGCCATTCCGAAAATATACCAAAAGGTAAAGAGAAGAATCTACATCAACTAATGGGCAAAACAGCCAGCTAGCATCAAATGGCAGTATTAAACTCACATGTATTATTATTAATCCTAAATTTAAATCGACTAAATGCCCCAATCAAAAGACACAGACAGGCAACTTGGACAGAAAGCCAAAACCCACTGCTATGCTGCATCCAGAACCATCTCACATGTAAGGATACACAAAGACTCAAAACAAAGGGATGGAGGAAGATTAACCAACCAAATGGAGAGTAAAAAAAAAGCAGTAGTTGCAATCCCAGTCTCTGATAAAATAGACTTTAAAGCAACAAAGATCAAAAGAGGCAAAGAAGGTCATTACATAATGGTAAAAGGATCAATGCAAGAAGAAGAACTGACGATCCTAAATATATGCACATCCAATACAGGAGCACCCAGATACATAAAGCAAGTTCTTAATGACTTATAAAGAGACTTAGACTCCCACACAACAATAGTGGGAGACTTTAACATCACATTGTCAATATTAGACAGATCAATGAGACAGAAAATTAACAAGGATATTCAGGACTTGAACTCAGACCCGGAACACATAAACTAAATAAACATTTATAGAACTCCCCACCCCAAATCCACAAAACATACATTCTTATCGGTACCACATCACACCAACTCTAAAAGTGACTACATAATTGGAAGTAAATCACTCCTCAGTAATTGCATAGCATTTCACAGGTTTAAATGAAATATTGGTTGGCTGCTTATTTGCTATTTTTCTCCCTTATTCCTTCCTGTCTCCATTGTTAAGCACAATTATTGGCATAAAAGAAGTTTTCAATACCCATTTTTAGACTGCATTCTAGCCTGGGCAATAAAGCAAGACTCCTGTTCTCTCTCCCTCTTTCTCTTCCTCTTTCTTTCTCTCTTTCATTCTTTTCTTTTTCTCTTTCTTTTAAAAAAAATCCTCCCTAGCTCAGTTAACATTAAATGCATTTTTTTCCAGCTGGGCATGGTGGGTCATGCCTGTAGCCCCAGCTACTCAAGAGGCTGAGGTGGGAGGATCATTTAAGGCCAGGAATTCAAGACCAGTTTAGGCAACATAGTGAGACCCTGTCTCTACCAAAAAAGAAAAAAAAGATAGCAAAGCTTGTTGGGGTGCACCTGTAGTCCCAGTTAATCAGGAGGATGAGGCAGGAGGAATGCTTGAGCCCAGGAGTTTGAGGCTGCACTGAGCTATGATCATATCATATGGACTCCAGCCTGGGCAACAGAGTGAGATCTTATCTCAAAAGGAAGAAAAAAATCACTTTTCAAATTGGTCAAACTGAAAATCTTAACCTCATCTTTAATGCTATTCTTTCCCTCATGCCCCAGATCTAGTATGTTAAACTCTGTTGATTCATCCTTTAAACCCTACCCAGAGTCTATGGCTTCTCACCATCTCTGTTTCCAACATCCTAGTTGAAGCCATCAACATCTTTTACATGAATTATTACAATAGCGTTGGAACTGGTCTTCCAGCTTCTGTTCTTGTTCTTGCCAATTTATATCAGTCCCAGAGTCAGGATGATCTTGTTAAAATGTAAGTCAGGTCATGTCATTTCCTTACTCAAAATCCCACATGGCTTCCATGTCACTTGGATGTCCTTATTATGACTGAAAGGTTTTTAATGATCTAGCCCTTTGTTCTTCCTCTGACCTCATTTGTAATCGCTCTCCCCTTAACTTCACGCTGCTACAGCCACACTAGCCTCTTCTTTGTGCCTCCAACAAACCAGGAATGCTGTGGCCTTGGGGCCCCCACACTTCTTTCTTATACCTGGATGGCTATTCCCCCAGATATGCACCTGCCTGGCTCCCTTCTAATAACTCAAAGTGACCTCCTTAGTGAAGTCTTATCTGGCCACTCCATCTAAAATTTACACTTTTCCAGATGATTTCACTTACATAACATTTACCTTTAACACATTTCCAGTACTCCTAGTTTAATAAAACATTTTAACAAGAGGAGATGAGGCTTGAAAAGAAAGAAAGTGGCTGGATCATGAGAACCCTTTTGAGCCAAGCAAAGCTTTTGACCTGTCCCAGAGAAGCCACCAAGGGCTGTTAAGCAGTGATGTGATACAGTGTGTTTTGAAAGATTATTTTGGAAGTGTTTTTATTTTTAAACAAAGTATATGAAATATTCAACTATGATATGATAAGTAGACAAAGGGACTTTCTTAGAGATTTTAAGCAAACATAAAATTTTCCTTTGTTGAATTGCTTCAATTACTATTTGTTTTCCTGTGACACACACGTTACACTTTAGTGACTATTCACTGAACCATTTCTTAGGAATAGTATTAGTCCATTTTCACACTGCTAATAAAGACATACCTGAGACTGGGAAGAAAAAGAGGTTTAATGGACTTACACTTCCACATGGCTGGGGAGGTCTCACAATCATGGCAGAAAGCAAGGAGGAGCAAATCACATCAAACGTGGATGGCAGCAGGCAAAGAGAGAGCTTGTGCAGGGAAATTCCTATTTTTAAAACCATCAGATCTCATGAGACTCATTCATTATCACAAGAACAGTGCAGAAAAGAACCAGCCCTCTAATTCAATTGCCTCTCATCAGGTTCCTCCCATGACATGTGGGAATTGTGAAAGTTACAATTCAAGATGAGATTTGGGTGGGGACACAGGGAAACTATTATTCCATCCCTGGCCCCTCCCAAATCTCATGTCCTCACATTTCAAAGCCAATCATGCCTTCCTAACAGTCCGCCAAAGTTATTTCAGAATTAACTCAAAAGTCCATAGTCCATCATCTCATCTGAGACAAGGCAAGTCCCTTCCACCTATGTGTCTGTAAAATCAAAAGTAAGTTAGTTATTTCCTAGATACAATGGGGTGTATAAATGCAGCTGTTCCAAATAGGAGAAATTGGCCAAAACAAAGGGGCTACAGACCCCATGCAAGTCTGAAATCCAGCAGGGCAGTCAAATCTTAAAGTTCAAAAATGATCTCCTTTGACTCCATGTCCCATATCCAGGTCACACTGATGCAAGAGGTGGGTTCCTGTGGTCTTGGGCAGCTCTGTCCCTGTGGCTATGCAGTGTACATAAAGTAGCCTCCCTCCTGGCTACTTTCACATGCAGGTGTTGAGTGTCTATGGCTTTTCCAGGTGAATGGTGAACACTGTCAGTGCATCTAACATTCTGGGGTCTGGAGGATAGCAATGGACTTCTTCCCACACTGTACTAGGTAGTGTCCCAGGAGTGACTCTGTGTGGGGGTTCCAACCCTACATTTCCCATCTGCATTGCCCTAGCAGAGGTTCTCCATGAGGGCCCCACCCCTGCAGCAAATTTCTGCCTGAGCATTCAAACATTCCCATAAATCCTCTGAAATCTAGGTGGAGGTTCCCAAACCCCAATTATTGACTTCCATGCACCCACAGGCTCAGCACCATATGGATGATGTCAAAGCTTAGGACTTGCACCTTCTGAAGCCATGGCCCAAGCTGTACGTTGGTCCCCTTTAGTCATGGCTGGAGCGGCTAGGATGCAGGGCACCAAGTCCCTAGATTCTACATAGGACGTCCCATGAAACCATTTTTTCCTCCTAGGCCTCTGGGCTTGTAATGAGAGGGTCTGTGAAGGCCTCTGAAATGTCCTGAAGACATTTTCACCATTGTCTTGGAGATTAACATTCGGCTCCTAGTTACTTATGCAAATTTTTGCAGCTAGCTTGAATTTCTTTTCAGAAAATGGGATTTTCTTTTCTCTCACATTGTCAGGCTGCAAATTTTCAAAACTTTTATACTCTGCTTTCCTTACAAAACTGAATGCCTTAACAGCACCCAAATTATCTCTCAAATGCTTTGCTGCTTAGAAATTTCTTCTGCCCAATACCCTAAATCATATGTCTCAAGTTTGAAATGCCACAAATCTCTAGGGCAGGGGCAAAATGCTACCAGTCTCTTTGCTAAAACATAACAAGAGTTGCCTTTGCTCCAGTTTCCAACAAGTTCTTCATCTCCATCTGAGACCACCTCAGCCTGGATTTCATTGTCCATATCATTACTGGCATTTTTGTCAAAGCCATTCAACAAGTCTCTAGAAGTTCCAAACTTTCCCACATTTTCCTGTCTCTTCTGAGTCCTCTAAACTGTTCCAACCTCTGCCTATTACCCAGTTCCAAAGTCACTTCCACATTTTTGGATATCTTTTCAGCAATGACCCAGTCCCAGGACCAATTTACTGTATTAGTCCATTTTCATGCTGCTGATAAAGAAATACCTAAGGCTGGGAAGAAAAAGAGGTTTAATGGACTTACAGTTCCACATACCTGTAGAGGCCTCACAATCATGGCAGAAAGCAAGAAGGAGCAAGTCCGTCGTAAGTGAACACAAGCAGGCAAAGAGAGCTTGTACAGGGAAACTCCCATTTTTGAAAACATTAGATCTCATGAGAGTCATTCACTATCATAACAGTGCTGAAAAGACCCATCCCAATAATCCAATCACCTCCCACCGGGTTCCTCTCATGACACATGAGAATTGTGGGAGTTAAAATTCAAGATGAGATTTGGGTGGGAACACAGCCAAACCATATCAGGAACCAATTACTTTCAAATTCTTGAACTATCTGGAATTTCACAATAACTTTTCCCCATAATCCTCAACATTGCAAATATTAAACAATCATAAATATCCAAATTAGTAAAATTTCACATTAGCAACAAATTTTTTTTTTTTAATCTTTTGAGATGGAGTCTTGCTTTGTTACCCAGGCTGAAGTGCAGTGGCACAATCTTGGCTCACCGCAATTTCTACCTCTCAGGTTCATGTGATTCTCCTGCCTCAGCTTCCTGAGCGGCTGGGACTACAGGCACGTGCCACCATGACAAGCCAATTTTTGTAGTTTTAGTAGAGACAGGGTTTCACTATATTGGCCAGGCTGGTCTCAAATTCCTGATCTCAGATGATCCGCTGGCATTGGCCTCCCAAAGTGCTGGGATTATAAGCATGAGCCATCATGCCCAGTTGCAACAAAACCTTTAAATATGAAATGGTACAAACAATTTTAAGTGATATCAGCCAACTGAGATGTTCTGGGAAGAGTGCATTTCCCCTCTGAAAGAACAGATTCTACTCAGCTCTAGCACATTGTTGCCAGATTTCTCCATTTTTCAAGAAAAGCCAAAACTCATATGCTTATCTGAAATCTCCCAAGTTCTGAAATACTAAAAGAAAACCAAATCTTTCCACAATCTTGTGGCAATTTCCACCATTTGATGGATTATTTTTGAGTCTAGGATACCCTCTCAGACATTTACATGGCTTGCTTAGCCTCTCTGTTCCATGATTCCTTAACAGTAAAAATGGGGTAATGATAACCACACCCACCTGATAAGGTTGTGTGGGCAGGAATAAATTAAAGATAAATGAAACGTGTTTAAATTACTACTAGTCACATAGTAAGTGCTCAAAAGTTACCATTTTCCTGATCGGTTTTCCAGAAAAGAAGCACTCAGCATCTACTCACTTAAAACTATCAAAGCTTCTAAGTAAATTGACACTATATCCGCATACACACTTGATACACATCCCTGCTCTGACTGTGCAACTAGGCAAGGAAGGGAAGGTACAAGGCACCTACTTATACTTGTCAATAAAATGACAATGAGGAATCAGGGTAAATATATATTAAACCAACCTAAGGACATGTACCAAAATTAAAAAAAAATGTTCAAATGGATATAAGCCAACTTTTAAGAAAAACTAGAATCCTTAAGAGAAGGGAGTGATGATGTGAGTTGGTATAATAGATTATAAGGCAGGACAGAGTGTGGGATGAGGTCACACTGAGTAGTTTCTTCAGGAAAACAAGCATTTAGGCAGGGCTCAGAAGAAGACAAGAAATGATACTTAAATTGGGGGATATGATGGGGAAAGGAAATTGATTAGGATGTTAAGGAAGATATCATGGAAGCCATTAAATTGAGTGAAGCATGCATTTCAGATAGGTTGCCCTGTTTAAAGCATGTCCTCAGAAAAGGGAATATGGGTATGGTGAAATCAGCTATGGGGGTTGGGCATGAGAAGAGAGTAAACATGCGAACAGTGATAAAAATGCAAAAGAAAATGAGATATGGGATCCAGCTTCATTTCCTCTGCTAAAGCTATCCCTTTGAAATGCTCTCTCTCTTTCCAAAGGATATGTTTAAAACACGGTCCCTTTTAATATCACATTAAATGTTTCTCACCAGGGAGTATGAAAACTCTGCAAGCACCTGGTCTGTGAGAGAATTGAGATGTCCTGTATTTATCTACACTTTTTTTCTTCATTCCTTCTAAAAACTGCATATTTTCTGTGAAAAAAATCATGACATCTAAATGAAATATTTCAAATGAATAAACATACCTTTAATTCCCAAAGCTAACACAGTTCTTATTATTTTCATATTTTCTTGTCTAATCTATGTCCAAGTCTAAAGATTTGCCTAGTTATAATCATTGTGTGCATTCAATTTCATTTTCTGTTTTGTTCACTTACCATGTATCAAAATATTGCCTTAGGTTTCTACAGTTATCACTAGTACTTAAATGTCTGCATAATAGTTCATCAAGTTGATGCCACATAATTTAATGAAATATCCGAAATTAAGTAATGTCCATTCACTTCTGTCACAGAAAATGCTACAATATGCATTATTTTGAACAAAGTTTTTATTTTTATTTTACATGCTGTTTATTTCCTATAGATTAATTCAAAAGCCTATAGATTAATTCAAAAGAATGAGACTAGGCCAAATATATAAACTTTTTATTCTCCCTTAGTCTATACATATTAACATGAACATCAACAGGTTACAATGCTATTATAAGGAAAAGAAAAGCACAATCAAAGACACTTAGCCTGGAGCGTGATTTATACCAAATCACACTTCAGTTCTAAAAAATCCTCTATGACTCCACAAGGGTGCTATGAATTGGCCTTTTAATAGAGGAAAACTGAATGTCGAATCATGTCTTCCCCCAACCAATTCCTCTTACAAGTTAACATGCTGATGGTAAAGACTTAAGTAGCAACCCTCTCTCTTCAGATAAATTGCCCGGGAGAGTTGTGATAGTGAATCTACAGGCCTATAAACCTAATAAACAAGAATTATCCAATACTGAGAAATGTGAGCAAGGCATGGCTCTGAACTGTATAAGGTACTAACATAATAAAAGGATGAGGTGAGTGCACATATTAAATTGAAACTGCAATCAGACAGAGTAACAGAGAAATTGCTAAAGCCAATGTGATAATGAAGAACAAAATTGAGGTTAAAAATCCTGCAGCATTTTGTAAAATGCCATTACTTTAAAATAGACACACATAAAGAAATGTCAACATTATTTTTATTGAAGAGCACAATTAAAGTGAAACAACTTTGGCTGTAATTTTTAGCTGAGCAATTGGTAATAAAAAGTGGTTTGGAAGGAATAATGGTATGTCTTGATAAAGATGGAAAGCTTTGGGAATAATTGCAAAGTCTAGGTTCATACAGGCAATGTGAAATTAAGACCAGTTAGTGAGTTAGAAGACTGAAATAAGAAACCTTTAGAAAAAAACATATTGAAATTAAAAATATTCTATTGATGGTTTAATCTAGACTATGGCTGGAAAAATACTCATCTCCACTTATCATCTGAACTCAATGAATCCTTTCATTGCTCATATTTTAAAGTCGTTTTTATAAATCATCTATATAGAAGAGTGAAGCAATAAAATGATCCAATGCAACTTTATGATAGTTTCAAGAAATCATGCATTTTATTCTTTTAAAAATTCATAAATTTTCTTTTTGTATTTTGGAAGACCTTTAAGAAATAATAAAGGCCTCATGCTATCAAGCCTCAAAAGTAATTAGAATTGCTCATAAAAGAAACTCAAATGCTAAAATTGGGTAAAATGAACTCTGAGGATTAAGCAACCATTTAAACACAGTTGAAGACAGAATTAGTAAACTGAATGATGGATCAGGAGAAATTAGTCAGAATGCAGCATAGAGACCTGGAGATAGAAAATATGCACAGAAGGTTAAGAGATATAGAGGAGAGGAAATGAGAAGGTTTAATGTATATTTAACGACAATCCTAAAAGGAAAAATTAGATAGAATTGAAGGGAACAAAAATAATTGAAGTATAATATCCGAGGATCTTTTACAACAGATAAAAAGAAAATCTAGCTATACAGGAAACACAATTATTTTTTTAAATGATGGAAGAATTCACACCTCTGAAACTTTTCTTCATATACCCCGCACACAGATGTGCAGTTTGAAAATAACAGAGCGCATGTTATGTCAGCATTTACTAAATACCTATAGGCTACAAACGATTCTAGGCAGTAATATGCCAGAGCAGTACATAATTTAGGTGTTCTTCTCTTTACACCAAGGGAGTACTTGTTAACCCCAAATTTTGCACACATTTTTACTGAATCATATTTTAAAGGCAGTCTGTTACATTGCTATTTTAAGATATCCTGTTATATACGGGCCTTGATAAAGATGGGAATCATTCTATTAACTAAATGTTAAAAAATTGTAATATTTCACACATTACATTTTCTATAAATAAGATATAAACAGACATCTGTAAAAGCAGCTATTTTGGCTGAGCATGGTGGCTCACATCTATAATCGTAGCACTTTCGAAGGCTCAGGCAGGAAGATCACTTGAGCCCAGGAGCTCGAGACCAGCCTGAGCAACATAGTGAGACTCCCATCTCTATTTTTAAAAATAGTAGCTATTTTTACAATTAACATAAATTTCAAAATAGTTAAACACCTGCTCAAGGTCCTTAAAACAGTAGGGTGTGAGGGGCAGGGGTGTGGGCTGATGAGAGAGATGGCTGAATATTCAGCACTGACAATCTTTGCTGGATCACCCACGGTCTTTTTATACTTTAGAGTCTCAGGTTGTTCCTGCTCTCCTTTCTCCTCTGCTCGAGGCCTCTGTAGCACATGTTAAAACATGCAACATAAGAAGGAAGAGATAACCTCTGCATTCCTTTCTTCCACTACACCTAATTCTCAGCTCTTTCCTCGACATGAAGGCAAAGGAAAAAAGCCTTTTGTTCTCAGCTTCCTCCTCTTCCCATCTGGGATCCATGGTCTCAGAATTAGGTTGAAGAATCATGGCTTATTAATGCCTCTTGGCCTCCTTTCTTTTCCTTTACTCTTCATTCTTGCAACCTATGATTACTGTCAACAGAGCCCAGGGCATGAGGAAAGAAGAAAATCTGACTATCTAAAATGCAAAACTGGTTTTTAAAAACATCACTTATGATTGATAACAGTGTAGATACTTAAGAATGAAGGGCTGTGACAAACCTTTACTATCCAAATACTAGCTCTATGCTCTCTGTAAGTTATTTAACATCTCTGTGTTTTGTTTTCCTCATCTATAAAATGGAGGTAAAAGTTAGTAACTATCTGATAGGAATCTTGTGAAGCATAAATTGGTATGCCATTAGGGTCTGCTGACCCCAATTATATCTTTTGATATTCATTTAGGGACAGTAAGTATTTAAAACAGCACCTGGCATATGGTAACATTCAATAAATGTTAATTCTTATTTTTAAATTATATTTATACAATAAGTTATATCTAAATTATATTTTACATAATTAAAATTTTATGTATAATTTTGTATTCTATAAATTATAAAACAATTTTAAATTATTGAGGTATGATTTAGAAGGATATGACCAAAAAGGTTCATGGTGTTATTTCTTTAAATAAATTAATAGTTTTTGGGGTACAAGTTGTTCTTGATTACATAGATAAGTTCTTTAGTGGTGATTTCTGAGATTTTAATGCACCCATCACCTGAGAGTGTACACTGTAACCCATATGTAGTCTCATCTCCCACCTCCCCAACCTTCCCCTCCAAGTCCCCAACGTCCATTATATCACTGTTATGACTTTGCATCCTCATAGCTTAGCTCCCACTTATGAGTGACAAATACATACACTACTAGCTTCCCAGTGGACCTCCTTGGTTTTCTGATAACTTCTCACCTCTTTGACATGCATCAGCTGTCTCTTTGCTGGAACCCCTGTATTCTGGTAACTGCTCTTCTTTACTTCACACATACCAAACCTCAGCCAAAGCCCAACACCCTACTGTTGACACCCTGTCCCATTGATAAGACCAAACGTCACAGTGCAGAAGCGCTTCTGCTCTGAAAGTGGATGGCATAAAGACTAAACTTCACATATTGGACATAATAACTCAAAGTGATTGTCTCCTAATGAAATGCAACACCGCTTACTCTGTAATAAAATTAAAATAATAAGCCTTTGGCATTAACAGGAAACTACTATGGCCAGGGAGCTATGAGCTCCCTGATGAAGCAATCCACACATAAAATTTTTAAAATATATATTACCAATAAAATGCATATACACAATTTTTATTCTGATCTTGATATACCATATGGATATATCCCTGTTAAGATGACTAAATATCTATCTCATTTCCTCATATATTGGAATTGTGTTCTCAAATTAAAAACTTTAATAACATATTGCATATTATAAGGCTGCTATATATACATTATAAATATGTAGAAAATACATAAAGGAAGAAGGGTAGAAGGGGAGGAGAAAGAAAGGGATGAAGGGGAGGAGGGAAGGGGAAGAAGAGGGGTAGAAAGAGAAAGGAAGAAGAGAAGAAAGAAAATCTCTTATCCTTAATCTTACTGTCCAGGAACTGTGAACATTTTGGTAGCTTTTTAAAACTGAGAACACATACGCCCTTGATTATGTATTTTGGTCAATACATAATTTGCTGGCATCATGTTTAGTAATAGTTGTAGAATATTCCACCTTCATGTAGTAGTAGGCAGGGCATGGGTCTACACCAGACTGTACTGTGCCTCAATTCAGCCTCGATTTGTTACTAGCAATATCACATTAGACCATTATTATACTGTCCTGCCCCTCAAATTCCTCATTTCAAAATGAGAGAAAACCAGTAACTACTTCAAAGGATTGTTATGAATATTAAGTATGATGTTATGGATAAAATATTTAGCATGGAGCTTGATGTACAATAATTACTTAATAAATGTTAAGCGTTAGGTTTTCCCATTTGCCATAGTTGCCCCCACCATTCCCAACTAGATAAAAGTGTCTTGAAGGCACCAAGTGTGTCCTTACATGAGATTCCAGTGCCACAGAGTTGACAAATGATAAAAGTGTGTTGAATGAGTGAACAAATGAATAAGTGGCTGGCTGGATGACTGTGTTAACTGGCCCTTACCAGTTAAGTGGTCAGTTTTAGACAATAGAGGGAGGTCATTAGACATTTGGAGAGGACTGTCATGTCAGCTTAGGTTTCTTCACAAAGCTTTGAGGGCAATAGGAGACAATATTTTGCCCCTATCCTGTATCCTATGGTTTGTTCTTTTGCTCTTTCTACTTTACATCCATGATCTTTCTCCAGAGACTGGCTGCAAAGTCTTTCCTACAGGACCCATTCCTTCTCAGCAGTCCTTCTCTCACTGAGATTTTGTTGTCCATCAAGAACGCAGCCAATGGGCTATATGGTTAGTTGAATCACTATGTCTGCTTGACTGAGATTCTATCATTCTTTGGTCTTTTCCAGATATTCACTCCAATGATTTGAGTTTTGCATCATATCCATAAGTCTAAATATACTAGGTTAAAAAAAAGTTGACTGCCTAAATCAGTCATCAAATGGAATGTTCTCTTGCCTATTTGCTTTCAACCATAAAGTCATATACATTTTTTTAAATCTAAAAGAATGTGTGCTTAAATAAGACATTTGAAGGTTTTACCCCAGGGTCCAATTTCCCTGCATTTCTTTTTAGAATTCATCCCAGTTGCAATTCCCTACTTTTTTTTTTAGTAACTTCTTTCCTAATAGTAAAAAACAGTCTGTTGAGTATCATCAATTAATCATTAAGAATTCTAGTAAAAAAAATTAGCTTTAGCTGTATAAAGTAACAGGGAAAGTTAAGGCAAATTATCTGAAAATGTATGATTTAAAGAAAATGACTACTTGGGGGAATTTAATAACAAAAAAATTTTGTGTGGGTGATTTTTTTTGTTATTAAAATGATAAAACACAAAACTTTAACAGTCTTTAGTGTTTATATTTCTGGTTTCTAATATTCTCAACCACTTAAAAAGAGTTTTCAGAGAAATATTAAATTAAAATTAAAATTCATAACATAGCCTAGTTTGTATTAAATACTATAAAACTCTATATATTTTTCTATGTGACGAGGTAAATTCTATCTCCAAATGAATTAGGTGATGGAAACATAAAAGGAGAAATAAAAATCTGGACTTTAAAAATATTTGACTGATGCTTCTATGGCCATGAAATATTATTTCTAAATAGCTTATATTTCATTTTAAACAATTCCATGTTTTATTACAAACACATTCATCTTCATGACTGAAAAAAGTGGCCATAAAAAAACTATTAAATAAAATGTATGTTCAGACACAGTAGCTCACACCTGTAGTCCTAGGACTTTGGGACGCCAAGCAGGGAAGATTGTTTGAGCCCAGGAGTTTGAGACTAGCCTGGACAACATAGTGAGACCCTTATTTCTAAAAAATTTAAATATTAACCAGGTGTAGTAGCATGCATTTGCAGTCCCAGATACTTGGGACATTCAGGTGGGAGGACTGGTTGAGCCCAGGATGTTGAGGCTGCACTGAGCCATAATTGAGCCATTGCCCTCCAGCCTGGGTAACAGAGCGAGACTCTACTTCTAAAAAAACTAAAAAGAAAAAAGGAAAGCAAAGAAAATTTATTTTGGCTTCCAAGATTCTTTGTAATAAGGGTTACGGTGGATAATAGTCAAATATGTGATAGTCAAATCTGAAATTAAACATAGATATCAAGAACGAAATGTTAACAAAGGTTTTTATTATTTTTTTGCCTTTACATTTGTATTATCCACCAATGTGAAGTATAAAAAGATACAAAAAACTCAAGGGGAAAAAAGCTTTGTATTATCTCTGATAGCCTGCTACTGCATGGATGTACATTCGCAGAAGATCCCTGTCAGATACTAGGCTAAATTTTCATTTTTTATGACTGTATGGAGGCTTCATTATTCTTTCTATATCACCTCAGAAAACAAGTTCTGAGCTATTTGTTCACACATTGGAGATAAATAAAATATACACTTAAGGAAAGGGATGCGTGGAAGCAGAACTTATCAACTAACACTAAATATTAGCTTATATTTATGTGGTAGCAACAGAAACAATTCTTGAAAATAATCAGACTAGTGCTATGCACTATTTAAGCCCAGTATGGTCTACAATAAACAACATGCAATACTGCTCTTCTAAAAGATGAGAGAAATTAACACAATACATGTAAGTGGGAAAATACCATCAAACTCACTGCAGGAGAAATCTCACTTTCTTAGAGAAAATTAATTGCAAGCATATCAAAGAAAAATGTCAAGTTCTTATGCTTGCTTCCAAGGAAGCCTTGCAAATTCAGGCTTAATCTTCCTAGAGAGCACAATAGGAATGACACACAGAAAACTAGGACATAATATACTCATAAAAACAAAAGCCAGGATAGACGAATGGGATCTATTTAAACTCCATAGCTTCTGTACAGCAAAAGAAACCATGATTAGAGTGAATCGGCAACCAACAGAATGGGAAAAAATTTTTGCAATCTACCCATCTGACAAATGGCTAATATCCAGAATCTACAAAGAACTAAAACAGATTTACAAGAAAAAAACAAACAACCCAATTCAAAAGTGGGTGAAGGATATGAACAGACACTTTTCAAAAGGGGACATATATGAGGCCAACAAACATATGAAAAAATGCTCTTCATCCCTGGTCATTAGAGAAATGCAAATCAAAACCACACTGAAATATCATCTCACACCAGTTAGAACGGCGATCATCAAAAAATCGGGAGACAACAGATGCTGGAGAGGATGCTGGAGAAACAGGGACACTCTTACACAGTTGGTGGGAGTGGAAATTAGTTCAACCATTGTGAAAGACAGTGTGGCGATTTCTCAAGGATCTAGAAATAGAAATTCCATTTGACCCAGCAATCCCACTATTGGGTATATACCCAAAGAATTATAAATCGTTCTACTGTAAAGACACATGCACACATATGTTCATTGCAGCCCTGTGTACAATAGCAAAGACCTGGAACCAACCCAAATGCCCATCAATGAAAGACTGGACAAAGAAAATGTGACACATATACACCATGGAATACTACGCAGCCATAAAAAATGATGAGTTTGTGTCCTTTGCAGGGACTTGGATGAATCTGGACACCATCATTCTCAGCAAACTGAGCAAGTACAGAAAGCCAAGCACCGTATGTTCTCACTCATAGGTGGGTGTTGAATAACGAGACCACATGAACTCAGGGAGAGGAGCATCACACACAGGAGATAGTTGGGGGCGTGTAGGGGAGAGACAATGTGGGGTAGGGAAGAAAGGGAGAGTGGGGAGGGATAACATGGGGAGAAATTCCAGATATAGTAGGCACCTAAAGTAAAATAAATTATAAATATATATATATATATATAATACTTGAAATATCAGACTTTAAATGAGTCATTCACAGATTAAATTATAGCATATTCCACTGATTCTTCACAAAAGGATCTGAATTAAGTTCTACTTCAACTGACATAAACTAAATTTCAAAATTGAAGGAATTGCCTCCCAAAAGTATAGAGATTTTAAAATTCATTAAAATATTTCAGGAAAGAGAGTAAATCTGATAATTATGAGGTCCAGAAATTAAAGTAGAAATATTTTAAGTACACTAAATACTTTTCCCAAACAATCTGTAACTGAGCTATCTTTGGATTTTGTAAATTTGAAGTCTTAGGAGACACATTTTCATACTAGAGCAGAGAAATAAATGTGTTAAAACTGAAAACAAGGAAATTATATCTATTATGTCCAAGATAATATAAGCTATGGAAGAAACACTATATGAAAATCTATTTCTTAAATGCATGCAATTATTACTTTTTCTTTTGAGTCTGTACAAAATTCTTATTGTTTTATGTTCTGTATTATACAAGATATAAAGATATACACATCTTATATATCTCTCTCACATATAGGTATGTAAATGTATACATATATAAGTATGTGTGTTTATATATTGTGTGTATGCATACAGACACACACAGACACACACACACACACAGTAGCAAGTTTGAAAGGTTTACAGGTATTAAAGCATCTAGAAGGAAAAATCACTCATAATCTTACCACTTAGAGGCAGCACCTTTATTTTGGTTTTGTTTTTTTTTTCTTTCTTTATACAAATTACTTTAATACACAATAGCATTCTCTGAAAGCTTTAAGCTTGCAGAATATTAAAATATCAGTGAGCCTTATCAAGAGCTTCTGCTTAAGATTCCTAGGCAGAGATTTGCTATTTTCTTATTGTTGCTTATCACATTATCTTATATTCTTAATTTTATGATTTCAATGTTCATTTTAGATTCTGGTAGTACTTGTGCAGGTCTGCTACATAGGCATATTGCATTATACTGAGATTGGGATACAACTGATCCTGTCGCCCAGGCAATGAGCACAGTACCCAACAGGCAGTCCTCCAGCCCTTGCACCCCTCCCTTTCTCCCCACTCTAGTTGTCTCCAGTGTCCATTGTTCCTGTCTTCACGGCCACGTGTACCCAATGCTTAGCTCCCATTTATAAGTGAGAACGTATGGTATTTGGTTGTCTGTTCCTATGTTAATTTGCTTAGGATGATGACATCCATGTTGCTGCAAAGAACATGATTTTATTCTTTTTTATGGCTGAGGCAGCACCTTTGAACAACAAGGCATCTAGCCAGTTGATCTTGTTCCTATGCATTGTTTAGATAGTTGAGATTCTACTGTGTAGACCATTTTGTATTCCTTTTTCAAATAACATTATATTGATTGTTTAAAAAATCATTTTAAAAATAATTTTAACAATTTATAAACTTATAAATATGAAATGAGGTTAACAATTTTTTATCTATGGCATATCTTACCTTCTCACAAAAGGATCTGAATTAAGCAGATGTTATCTCAATGACATAAACAAAATTTCAAAGATGAAGGAATTCCTTTCCAAAAGGACATAATTTCCAATTCTAGTGAAGCATCTAAGGTTTACTTAGCTATCTTCCTTTCTGTCCTTACAGCCATTTAGGTTATGTCAAAGTTTTTCTTTTTGAATAAGCAGATACAGACATAAATATCTTTATGGTAAAGCTATTATTTCCTTATGATACAGTATCAAAAGTTAAATTAGTAGGACAACTTATATGGACCTTTTAAAAAGATTCTTGATAAAAATAAGTTGTTTTTCTGAAAGACTGTCCCACCTGACATCTCCAGTAGCCACCTGGGAAAGACCTGGTTGGGGGTGGACATTGTTTTATTTAGCTTTTCAAGAAGGATTTGACAAAACTGGGTCTACGAGTAGGAACCAACTGATTATTCAGAACATACTACAAACAAATCATTATGCTGGACTCTGGGGATACAAAAATCATTTGCAGATTTCACAGATTCTCATAGTTTCCTGTGTGTACCTGTATGTGTGTGTGTGTGTCTGTGCATTTGCATGCAAGTATGTGTGTATTTGTGATGGTTGTAGGGTTTACAATTACAAAAGTTACGTAACCAATAGTCAGACCCTTCATTCTAGTCAAAATTTTTGGCCTTAGCATCTCCTGCTTACTAAACTGTAAGAATCATTTTATAATGAATCAATGACAACAAAAGTTCTAAAAGAACTGACTATTGGTTTCATAAACAGATTTGATGAAAGTTGGAAAACAGACCCCCCTGGCTAAAACCAAGCTGTTCAACATTTCTTTTTTAATTTTTTTCTTTTTACTTTAAAATTTCTACTTAATAATCATAAAGCATATATTGAACATTTTCTGTGTATCAGTTGCATCCCTTAACTACTATAGTGCTTGCAACAACCCTATAAATTAACTGCTACTAATTTCCCCATTTTACATCTGACAAAAACAAGGCCACAAAGCCAGTAAATGGAAAAGGTGAGATTTGAGCCTTGCAGACTACGTAAGAAAATGTACACTATTCTGCCTGGCAAATGACAGGCACGTGGAAAATCTTAATCATTACTGTCTGTGTATGTTTCCACTTTGGCCTATAGTTTATAAATACTATGAGATCAATGGTTTTGTCCAGAGTGCCTCGTACACAGCTTGGCTTTTCTCTGTTAAAATAAAGCAATCACCAGGCATGGTTGTGCGTTCCTGTGGTTCCAGCTACTTGGGAAGCTGAGGTGGGAGGATCACTTGATCTCAGAATTTTGAGGTTGTAATGCCCTATGATCATACCTGTGAATAGCCACTGCACTCCGGCCTAGACAACACAGCACCATCTCTAACAAAAAAAATATAAATATAGAGATAATTATATTTACATTGTACTCGTATTAAAAACCACAGCAAAATAAAAGACAAAAACAAAATAGTAACCTGATCATGGACAGAAAAGGGAGGGAAGTAAGTATCACTGAAGGGGGAGGTAGTACCCCTCAAGTGCTATCTGTTGAATGAAAGGCAAAGCAGAGGGGTTGACACTATAATGTAGTTTTATAAGCTACACGCCGAGCAGCCTGATAATTCTTAAATAATTTCTATGCATACCATAAGGCTTGATGTCTCCAGATCAGCTTGTGTCTCTACAATCATCAGTGAACCCTTGTGTCCTGGGTTACTATCTAAGATATGGCCCTAAACATGCTATCAGGGTGTGAGAGGCAGGAGCAGGGAAGAAAAGTGACAGAATGTTTCTGACTCTACTGAAAAATTATATGAAACTATTAGAAAGAGTTTACAAAATGTAGGAAAGAAAATCCTCCTGTTTGTGATATATTTCAAGTGTTCTATACCAGGGGCTAACAGCTTAGATAAGAGATAGCTCCTAATGAAAGGCAAATTTTATTTATTTTTATTTATTTTTTTACATTGCCTAGTCTCTGTGAGCCTAAGAAAGGCAAAAGTTAGAAGGCAGTAAGTTGAGCTGTATATGTGCTAGGAAGAAATTCACTGAAACTCATTATAATTATTAAATTACTGAATCCAGTCACTTAGTAATGATAAATATTTCTGATCATGAGGTCAAATACTGGAAAAACTGACCTTGATGTCCTCAAGACCAGTGGGGTATGGTATTAACATTCAGCTTTCTCAGTCTATCAAATGCCAACTCCTTCCGCTTGGATGACCTCTGTCTACCCACGCAGTCACGCAGGGTTCTTATGATCCCCCAAATAGAGATGATGTCGAATTAGCATATCCATCTCTATTTTGATGTTGAAATCAGCCGGAATCCTCTCTCTTTATATGGTAAAATCAGAAAAGGCTTCTTTCCTGAAGCTGCTCCTGTTGAGGTAACACACTGCAGGTATTCTCTGTGTATGAGTGGTTCACATCCCAGGACTTTTCACTCTACTTGTCTTCTAACCCTTCACCCTGAACACTATTTGATTCATCTGATCCCAGTGTGTTCCATTTGGAGAGGGATGAATCAGCAAGAACTTCCTCCTCCCACTGTTAAATTCTTTTTCCTTATGACCCTTCCCCTATGGATGAAAGAATATTAGAACAGGGTGCAATTGTTAAAAGCTATCATTTATTCAGTGTATGTGCAAAAAAAATCCATTCCTCGGTAATTTTTACACTCTACCAATTACACTTTAAATTTGAGAAGCTTATATCTCCATCATCTGTAAGACTGGCTTATTTTTTCAGTGGTAGCAATGTTTCCTTTCTACAGGGAGAGTGTCAAAAGAGATCATTGTAATCTGAACAAATAAGCAAACAGAAATAAGACACTGAAGCCTAATCTTAAAAAATGACCCCATCTTTATATAATTTTTCAGTGAGCTTACACCTCTAATAACCTTTAAAAACAAATACAAATCTGTCTTGATACTAAATGAGTTATATACATCAATATTATACATGTCCTATAAATTTCTAAGCAAAGAGCTGTAGTACCTCCATAAGCATTCTGCTATGACATAAACTGATGCTATTTCTACAAATGTTTTTGCAAAGCATATTCCCCCCCAAATGCTAAAGACACACAAAAGCACAAAACAAATAATGTAAAATATTTGGTTGACTGCTAATGTAAATTAATATAAAGTCTGAATTATTAGTAATATGTACGGAAAATATACCATGTATGTTTTTAAATAACGTCAGATTAATTACAGTCAAGTGTCACTTAACAGGGCTATGTTCTGAGAAATGTGTCATTAGGTGATTTTTTATTGTGCAAACATCATAAAATGTACTTATACAAACCTAGACGGTATAGCCAACTACACTTCTAGGCTATGTGGTGTACCCTATGGCTGCTAGACTACCAACCTGCATAGCATATTCCTGTACTGAATATGGTAGGCAATCATAACACAATGGTATCTGTGTATCTAAACACATCTAATTACAGAAAAGGTACAATTAAAATAGGGTATTATAATCTTATGGGACCTCTGTCATATATATGGTCCGAGGCTGACCAAAATGTTGTTATGTGGCACATGACTGTACTTGCAAATATGTCAAAACATGCCTAATTCAGTTTTTATGTAGAATTGCTTTAAGAGTAATCTGTTGTTACAATACATGTATATAGAGTAATTGAACTTATCTAAAAAAAACCCACCATTTTGCAACAATGTGAAATCATCCTTAAGCTATTACTAAGTCGAATTTTTTTCAGAGAGAAAGCAGAGAAAGTGCAATTCAGCAGGAAAAGAAGTTCATAAACTCTGGGTTAATAGAGTCCAAATAGATCAGCTTTATTGAAGCTCCTGCAATGAGTTGTCAGGGTGTTCCTTGGACTCATCAAATGAAAGTCTGAGGCTGGATATGCCTACATAGCAGAAACAATCAGACCAATAGGAAAGAACCGAAGAGTTCTAAGCCAAGCATTTAGTGCCTGTTTTATGTGATCAGAGATGGGGTACTCTGATAAAATTTAGGACATTGTAAAATTTAGGGCATATCATCTCCCACAGTTGAGGAAAAAATTCTTTAGTCCTAATGATCTACATTGGTTTTCTCAACCAATCAATACCACCCCATAATTATTTGGGGATTTGCCAAAGGGTATGACTATAAATTATTAAAAGGTGGTCTTTAAGAGCTTTCTACTTTGATTCCTATTTTTGAGTTCAAAGAGGATAATTTCTCAAAAAGGCTTTTTATGCTAATATGGGGAACATCTCAAAAACCCCAAAGAAGGCGGCAAATTGAAGGATTTTACAATCATCTAAGGATAGGGGTAAAAATAAATATTTCGATGAAAAAATTTACATATAAATTATCTTTATCTACCACTGTACCAGAATCGAGAAACTTTTTAAAATTATTTTGGGACAGAGTAACTTTGTTCACTTTGTCACCCAAACTGGAGTACAAGGGTGCGCTTTTGGCTCATTGCAACCTCTGCCCCCAGGTTCAAGCAATTCTCATGCCTCAGTCTCCCAAGTAGTTGGGACTACAAGCGTGAGCCACCATCCCCAGCTAATTTTTGTATTTTCAGTAGAGTCAGGGTTTCATCATGAGGGCCAGACTGTTCTCAAACTCCTGACCTCACATGTTCCACCTGCCTTGGCATCCCAATGTGCTGGGATTACAGGCATGAGCCACCATACCCAGCCAAGATACATTTTCTCAGTGACCTAAAGTGGCTCCTATCACTCAAATTATACAGCAAGTTTTAGCAATGAGATTAATCAAACAAGAAAAAAGTAGTTCCCAGGTTATTACTGGTAAATTTTATGGTCTTTTAAAAATGGAATAAGAAAATTGGGTAGTATTTTCAGTTTAATATTTAAGAGTGAAGATCTCAAATACTTTTGCATTATCAACAAGAAAAAAGGAAAAAGAAAGGAAGAAAATAAAAACAATCAGGGAGGGATTGAAGGAGGGAGCAAAGGAGGAAATCTGTTGCTGGAAAAAGGATGAAAAATTTTGGCTTAGAGTGTAATTAATTTAAAATATGGTACAAATCTAAAAATGTGATTTCTGAGTGTGATTACATTCTCCTGTGAAAATACAACATCCTATGGCTCTTGAAAGGATATACGTTAAGAGGCACTGGGATAATTTTATGGGTAACAGAGTCACCCACACACTTTTGGGAAGCACAGACTGAATCAAAAGAGATCATGATATGAGCTCTTATTCTTTCAGAATAAAAGTATTCAGAAAATCTTGACAGCACTGCATTTGTACAGTCCCAAAGACCAAAAGCTATAATGCCAAGCCTGGCATTGTCAAGTCCTGGTAACATTTATATTCTATTCTTTGTGGAGGAAAAAAGGTCAAATGCAAATGTGCGAGTCTGCCATATTTTCAGGTGATTTCTAGGGCAATACTGTTTAAAACTAATTGTGCATATCAATCACCTGGAAACCTGTTAAAATGCAGATTCTGATCCCTTAGGTCTGGGGCCCGAGATATGTGAAACAAGATCCCAGAATGTGGATGCTGATCTGCTGCTGCATGAACAAACACACTGTGAGCAGCAGAATTCCAGGGCATGGGCACTGATGGTCTTTCCACCCACAGCCATGCAACAGCAACACAAGAACTATTGCAACAGGTTAAGTGTTTTATATTATGAAAGAGCCCGGTAAAATAAAAGGATGAAATTTTCTGACCACTGACCAATCTTCTACCCACTGACCGCTTCTGAAGAACAGAAACTGGATTACCACAAGCTTCGACTCTGCTGAAGTTCTTTGCAGAGTTTTTATAGGTGGCCATATGATAGTAGAAAGGTACAGAGTATAGAATGATGAAAAAGATTCTAACATCCATTGTGTTTTGTGGTTTTGGCATGCATGTTTTCAGGGACAAAAAGGAAAGGAAAGGAAGATTCACATATGTATTCAAAATTAGGTTGCTGTTAGGAAAGATTCTAACTGTTTAGTAGCAAGTGTATAAGAGTGTAAACATCGGCCGGGCGTGGTGGCTCACGCCTGTAATCCCAGCACTTTGGGAGGCCAAGGTGGGTGGATCACAAGGTCAAGAGATAGAGACCATCCTGGTCAACATGGTGAAACCCCATCTCTACCACAAATACAAAAATTAGCTGGGCATGGTGGCGCGTGCCTGTAATCCCAGCTACTCAGGAGGCTGAGGCAGAAGAATTGCTTGAACCCAGGAGGCGGAGGTTGTGGTGAGCCGAGATCGCGCCATTGCACTCCAGCCTGTGTAACAAGAGTGAAACTCCGTCTCAAAAAAAAAAAAAAAAAAAAAAAAAAAAAAAAAAGGAGTGTAAACATCCTCAAGCATCAAGTAGTATACAAAAAGGCAATCACAAATATAATTACATCTTTGAAAAATTTTTGTATAAACATTTGAAAACCATGAATTATAACAGATAGATGTGAAAAGTGCACATTTAATTTACCATCCCTATAAAAAGTAATTTCAGTTCTCAGTCTTCTTTGTACTTGATACACCATTATAATCTATTAAAAGAATAGCATCATATTCAGTCTGGCTTCTGAATTAGCAGAACCACCTCCCAGAATCAAAGTCCTAAAACAAAAAAGACTTCCATATTTTAAAAAATTATTTTATATTTTTTTGAATCACTATGCTTTCTACATTGGAAATTCCCCCCTCATGCTTTATATTTGTCAACTATAGTTTGTCAATGTCATCTACCTTGCTTGATAGGTAAACCGTCACTAGAAGAAACACCCACACAAGTTCTATTATCTGTGATTCCTCAGGGCATATTAGTCATAGCACTGCTGCCTATTCAGCTATCATGTTAATTCCAGCTACAGCAGGCGAGCAGGGACATGGTACCAAGTAGAAGACAGGAGTAAAAAGGAGCAATGGAAAAAGTGGAACAGGCTTGGATGAACGGGAAAGGACTCTTCATGGCTACAGCCAGTCTTTTCTCACCTTTCTCAGAAGCGTCATAGAAAATGGTAGTGATCATCCCAGAGACAGGAACATAAGGGGTAAGCCACAGATCTGACAGGGCAGTATCTCCTTTGCTTTCTTTCTAACCCATGTTTCCAATCCAAAACAAAGGTTTTAGCACAGGCCTCATTCCTGGAGTAAAATGTCAGAGATCAACTCTTATCTGCTGTCTGAGATCCCCGTGCTTCAGTTTTTAAATTTTTACAGTGGCAATAATCTCCCCACTTCCATTACATGGGGTATGCAAAATAAAATGAGATAGTAACATAGGCGAAGAGTAGTCTGGAAGGAAAAAGGACTGTGTCATTCACTATTACCTATTACTCACAATACTTATTATTACTGCTTTTCAAATTTATCTTCTGGATTGTTATATTGGCCCAAGTGACCAGCAATTAATATAATATCAGGCTCAGGGAAAAAGCCTAAGGAAAAATGGCAAGAAAGTATAATTTTAAAATTTAAATTCAATATAATTCCTATTTTTATGCTGACTAGCCAGGCTTGGCCATCTCTACAATCCTAGCTATAAGGAAAGGTGGAGGTGACAGAAAATTAAGTCTTAACTAAAACACAAGGGATGAAGAGACCTATCCAGACAGAGAGGGAAGGAAAAGTCTGGAAAATGGACTGGGGAGCAGGGGATAGAACCAGATGTTGTATTCACCTTAGAGGGCTGCAGCATGGGGTGGAGAAGCCAAGCAAGTGGACAATTCCTGAGGTGGAGGATTGTTCCTGAGACGCCCCCATTCTGGACTTCTGTGCCAGCAGAAGAATTTGGTAGTTTGAAGGAAATGAAGGAAGGTATACTAACACATATAGACCATGGTAGAATTTAATGTAATTATTAATCTTGAACTTTGAGAATAGATTCTTTTAAAAAAAATACGTAATGAATACTATCTTTTAGCCACAGAAATGGCTGATATTAGGCAATATCTTGCAAGTAGAGACTCAAGTTTTGGTGCCATGCAATTCACAATCACAATGATGGACACACAAGTCTGGCATTACTGGCTGTGTAGCATTATCATGGACTGTTAATAAGACAGGACAGATGTGCCTGGCCACTAGATAAAGGGGAATTCTGATCACAGTCAGAATGGAAAGGAATGATTCTAGAATTTTTCTTGACAGAGGGCTTGATGTCTGTATCAGTCTGGGTCACATCTGAAAATAGAAACCACAATAGTACTTCAAACAAAGGAAATTGGTTCACAAGAAAAAAATGGAAAAACCAAACTGAGGTGATGAAGGCAAACTGGAGATCAGCGTCAGTAGGAGGTTCTACCATCCCTAGAGGACTCGAATAATAAAAGGAAGGGGTATGGTACTAAAGCCCAGAGGCTGGGACTGGTCTGTGGGATCTATACCAAAAAAAGCAGGCATAACCTCTCCAGAGATGCCACTCAAAGCAGAATGGGCTCTCAGGCTTCTCCTCTACCACTGTGTTCCATCAGTGCCTCCCATTGCCAAACCTTCCCAAAAATCAGCTGGCAAGAGGGCCTGTAATGCTGTTTGTGATATAAGAGAAGTGCAAGGGATGGATCTGAGAGCAAACTAGCAAATGATGGCAACCAAGACTCTATCCATTAGGATTAACCTCTTGCATTGACCATCTGCACACCAAACACCTTCTAAATACCATGTGTTTAGTGAATGGAAACTACTCCCTAACCAGCACATTACATATTCTATTTCCACTGGCAGCTAAATTTCTGACTATAAATTAATAAAGTGGAACTCTTTTGTCTTAAATATAGTATCCTGTGAATTTTGTTAGTGTGATTCAATCTCCTTCAATGAAATCAAGATCTTGGTCTGAGGAACTGAATGAATATAGACCAAAGTCGCCCAACTAACGGAAGCTCTGCTTCCAGAGTTGACTCTAGAGCAGGGAAGAATGCGCAAGTTTTTCTTAAGAATCAGAAGGTACATATTTTAGGCTTTGTGTGCCATATTATCTGTTGCAACTATTCAACTCTGCACTGTAAAGTGAAAGGAGCTATCGGCAATACCTAAACAAATGGGTGTGGCTGTGTTCATTAAAACTTTATTCACAAAAACAGATTTGGACCTCAGGCAGGTCTATACTTCGCTGGTCCCGCCCGGGTCTACACCAAAGTTGGCCAACTAAGGAAAACCTATCTTGAAGTAACTTTCAAAATGTAGCAACAGTAGTTAAAAATTTGAGGGTAGGCCGGGCACAGTGGCTCACGCCTGTAATCCCAGCACTTTGGGAGGCTGAGGTGGGTGGATCACCTGAGGTCGGGAGTTCGAGACCAGCCTAACCAACATGGAGAAACCCCGTTTCTACTAAAAATACAAAATTAGCTGGGTGTGGTGGCGCATGCCTGTAATCCCAGCTACTCGGGAGGCTAAGGCAGGAGAATTGCTTGAACCCAGGAGGTGGAGGT
Source organism: Cebus imitator (assembly GCF_001604975.1). NCBI lineage: Eukaryota > Metazoa > Chordata > Mammalia > Primates > Cebidae > Cebus > Cebus imitator. The sequence goes on from NW_016107319.1 coordinate 6,492,178, forward strand.
TACAGCAAGCCAAGATCACGCCATTGTACTCCAGCCTGGGCAACAAGAGCAAAACTGTCTCCAAA
>NW_016107319.1:6492260-6556122 GCF_001604975.1 Cebus imitator
AAAAAAAAAAAAAAAATTGAGGGTAGAGCTGATATCCATTGTTATATCTACTAATTAGAATTACAGCCTTTAATCCCAGTGTATTAATCAAAATTCAAAATATTACTATATTTTCCCTGAATTATCATAAATTACTTAGAACATCTCTTTAGTTTTACTTTTAGCACAACTTATAGTCACTACAGCTTTTAAAATACTGTTTTTCTATATCATTTGAGTTACAGCTAACTGAAATAGGACTTAAATTTTTCCATTTAGCTTCTCAAAGTATTTCCATTTCTTGTACTTACGAAAATTACTATGTTGTTCTTTATTAATTTTTCTTAAGTGAGGTTTGCTGGGAAAATCTCTAACAGAAGATAATTTTCTCAGTGGGGTGAAGGATAAAAGACTACACATTGGGTACAGTGTACACTGCTCAGGTGACAGGTACACCAAAATCTCAGAAATTGCCACTGAAGAACTTACCACATAACCAAAAACCACCTGTTCCCCCAAAACTCATGAAATAAAATAAAAATAAATGAAAAGGAGATAATTTTCTCTCATATTTTTTTAAGATCTGATAGATAAGTGATTATACTATCTAGTCAATTATTTTGATTAAAATGTATGAGGATATAATATACATTAAATATTACATATTTTTATAACACTGCAAACAAACAACTCTTTAAAAATTTAAGTTTTCTAAAATTGCATAAAAATTTTTTCCAAAAAATGACATGTACAGGAAAAATCATTTCCAGTATCTTCCAGACCTAGCAAGCTTTGTTCTAATGCCCTTTGCCATTTGTCATTTGCTCCAAATTAATTTTGCCTCTCTACTACCCTTGAGTTAGGTATATTTCCCTTTCTAAATTAAACTGCTTTTTAAAAAAATAATAATAATAAACAACTATCTCAGGATATTGTTTTCCTTTTCTTCCTCTCTGAAAACAGTTGTCTATAATCTCTTCCTTAACCTGGAGTAGAAGATCAGACCACAAGTTCTGAAACACATGCAAATATGATCTAATTTAACCAGTCACTCTGGGCCTGGCTCCCCAGTGTCTCAGAATAATGCAAGGCTCAGTATAATGTCAAGGCTTCAAACTGGGCTTTCTGCTGTTCTTCATGTAGTCTTCCTTCTGTACATGTCTGTCTGTTAAATTTCAGCACCTTTGAGGGTAGATCCTGATTTTCCCCCATTCCTGACCTCCCTTATACCACCATCTTTGAAGCTTCTATCCAACTGGTATGACCAGCCCTTTTCAGCCCTTTTGAGACCTTGTCTCTGAATAAAAACACATTGCCCATACAATGCAAATATTATTCACAAAAATATTTCATATAGTAAATACTAGTTTTTAGTTTATTCATTTAAATTGTATTTATTTTTAAATATTTAATATATTCCTATGCTAGTGAAGGGCAGTGTCTCCCATGGTCTAGATGATCCTGTTTGAAGGGCAGCTTTCATTGTATCCCCATCCCAGGCACCTGATATCAATGGAATTGCTATTCTTGCCTTCCAAATCCTAAAACGTATGTTTCAGGGGTTAAGCTTGAGAAGTGGCTGGTCATGATCCTGAAAAAGCTGCCTGGTTTAGGGTTGTGGAACTTTTCAGCTCTACTCACTACACTTCCTTCTATTATACTGAGGGAGAAGAAGCGAAAAAGGATAATAGAAATCCATGTGTTACACCCATTCGGAATGGGAGAAGACCCAAGAGCAATGAAAACATACGTTCACAAAAAACCCTCTACACAAATGTCCACAGCAGCTTTACATATAATGGCTCAAAAGCAGAATCAACAAATAGTTTCAATGAATGAATGAACACACAAATTATGGCATACCCATACAGAAGACTACTACCCAGGAGTGAACTCTTGATATACACAACATGGATGAATCTCAGATACATTATGTTAAGTAGAAGAAGCCAGATGCAAAAGACTACATACCTTATGATCCCATCTATGTGACATTCTGGAAAAGACAACACTATAGGGATGGAAAGCAGATAAGGGATGGGATGGGGATGGGAGAGGATGTGACGGCAAATGGGCTTCACAAACTCATTTTGGAGCTGATGGAACTGTTCTGCATCTTGCTTGTGATGGTGCTACGTAACTTATCAAAATTCATAGATCTGTACAAAAAATAAATTGGATATGTGAGATCAAAAATAAATGTTAAAAAATTTGTTTGCAAATTAAAAGAGAGAGAGAAGGGACAGATAAAGTGGACTCTTCCTGGCTGTGGATGCAAGAACACAGCCTAAATTCTACCATTGTTTAGTTTATAACTGGAAGGAGATTCTAGGTTTCTTTTCCTTATGTTTCCTCTCGCTGGTTAAGTGACCAACCAGCCTAGGGTTCTCACTACACACACATCAGGATTCTGTACCTCCAGAGGTTTTGTTATCCTGGCCCTGCGTCCAGGCAAAAGGCAGACTATCAGGCCACTTCTGAGACTCTGGAGACCTGTGCCAGGGTTGGCCTTTGTTTGGGGTTTTGTCCTGCTTTTCTGCTCACTATGGTTGTTTCTCTAGTCTAAATTATGGAGCCTTTGATGTTTCTTGTAGTAGAGTTCAAACCAAACAAAGCAAAAACACAGCAGCTGTTGCCTGTATTTTGATCTGGAAAAAAAAGAATCATTTTTTTTTTTTCTTGAAACCTAAGAGTCCCAAGGGAAGCAGAGTAGTCTGCTCTAAATTTTTTAAAATAAAATTTCACCATTCTCTAAACATGATGGCATAAATTAATTCTCTGGGAATGTATCCTTTTCCAAAAATGAGACCCAATGCAACCAAACGATGCCTGTATTTAACCATGCCCTTGGTGAATGGGGAAAATTGTGAATGGTGACAGGGATGCCCTAGGCCAGCAGGGACTTCAATGAATAGAAGCAACTGGAATCCTTTTTCTCTCTTCCCCTCATCTTAAAATCTCAGAAGACTGAGCAATTTTGAAAAGGTGTACTGGGGGAGGAGTAGGGCTCCATTTTACATGCTTCTCTGTTTTGCAAGGGAAGGAAGATTTCACTGTATCCCATATTAATCTATTATCAGGCTGACTTTCAAAATCAGAGAAGATTGTGTTATTTTAAAAAGAGTTTAAGATTAAAGATATGTTCATAAAAAAGACTTTTTCCACTTCAAATGCAAAATATCTCAGCAAAACTCACAGTGATGGCATTGGGTAGGATTGTGCCATTTAATGAGGAACTATATTGTTTTGTCATCATAATCAGTGCTGCCAAGTTCTAATGAGGATAACGCATTAATAGATATGCCCAATTCTCTGAAAGAAATGATAAGCCTATTTAGCTGCTGTGATACGTTCTTAGTATGAAGACTGCTCAAAGAGGTCAGGTCTTTTGGCCAAGGATGTTGGCTTTCTGCTCTCTCCAACTCCAGTTACCTGCATTCGACAAACTCTGTCAGATTATCAATGATCAAATTAAACATTGCTTCATTTCGAACAATATTAGGCCATTGAAACATTTAAGAAGGCTAAACACTGCTTTGATTTTTCCATTTTTTAATTTTTGCTTTCACTCATTTTCATTCTTTGAGAAGAATATATAATGATCAATTGATAGAGTAAGACTGCCTGGACCGAAATTCCAGTTCCATCCCTTAATTGTTATATGACCTTGGGTGAGTTATTTAGCCTCCCTGAGCTTCAATTTCCTCACGTAAAAACTAATATGTAAAGTGCTTACAATAGTGCCTTGCACAAGGTGAGTACTGTAAAAGCGTGAGCAGTTGTTGTTGCTGTTATTAAGCCAACATTGGCTGAGGACTACAGACAGCAGTGGAAAGAATGACTTGGAGGAAGGTCAGACACCTCCGACTTTAAATCCCACCACTTATTTACTTCATGAACTCTCCGAGCTTCGGTTTCCTCATCGGAAAAACGGGGCTAGTAACACTTCCTAGCAGGACTGTTATATACAGATTTCATGTCTGGCATTTTCGTCCTAACACTGTGTGGTGGCAGGCAGAACTCCAAGCCCTGGGGCCAGAATGCCTGTGAGACTTGGGGCAAATTGCTAACTTTCCTGAGGTTCATTCAGTTCCCTTATAAACAAATGGCAGTAAAAGTGGTAAGGAGCTCACAGCATTGTTGCAATGACCCAATGACAGTGTGAAATAAAGCACAGAAAGCATAGTCAGGACTCCATAAATGTTTAAATTGTAAGGCAGACATTATTCTCCAAGAGTCCGTGTGTATTACACTGAAAAGTGGAAAAAAAAATTCCTAATTCAAAAAAGACGTACTTAGTATTTAAACAAATCAAAAAATAAAAAAGTACTTGCTCTTGAAAGAAAACCTCTTCCCAGGGAAGCCAGAGTAGTCAGCTGTGACAGGAAGATTTACCTGCAGGTGCAAAATCAACCTCTCCATAATCAGTCACAAAATCCCATTGCCTCTTCTTTTTGTAATCTCTGAAATTTCTCTATTCTCATTTTCCTACACTAATTTCTCATCCAGTTTGTCACTATGTTGTTTGTTTTTACAGTGACAAATATAAAACAAAACCTCTGGTTCATTATCCAATTGCAATCACCTGTCTATATTCTAGCCAGTGTTTTCCTCACCCAATCCAATACTGGCAGCTATAATCAGTTTACACTGTATTTCATCATTGTCAAATGCAGTGATGTGAGTGCTTAAAACATGCCTTCTAATTTCTTAATTAGTTTCATTTTATATTCCTTACTTTTTTCAAATATATCCCCTTTCAACAATGTCTCCTAGGAAATGTTCTTTCCTGTGAAAAATCAACTGCTTAGCCGAAGTAGCATCTTTTTTGTTCTTTTCTGTCTCTAAATGAGCCTCTGAGGACATTAATTAGATTTGTGAGAGAAAGGGCAAGGGGAGAATGTGTCAGCTGTTACCATCTAAGCTTAGTTCTATGGAGCTTTAGAATCAGTCCTCAAGACAGAATGACAGTAATTGGAGATATTAGGATTATGGAGCTGCACATGTCCTCCAGGGAAGGCACCACTGGAGGTAAAGATACAGTGACGCTGAGAAAGGAAGTCAATAGGAATTCCAGAAGCAGGGGGCTACCACAAAGAAAGAACAGCCGGTGGGCCAAATGTGAGAATTCTGATTACTTAACGAGACCTGCAGGTATGGCTCTGAGTGGAGTGACCTGTTTACTGGGTCACATGTCCAATGCGATTGTCACCGTTGTGGAGCAGCAGGATTTCTAAGATGTTACCCTTTGATAAGTGGCCAGTATGGACAGTGTCACTGTCAGATGCAAGCAGCCATTACTGCCATAATGTCAGTAATGCTCAAATTTCTGAAAAGAAGTCCAGGGCTAAAGATATGTCTGCATTGGGGCAATTCTATTTTATGAACAGCCCTATCAGTCATTGAAATAAATGGCGTTTAGATGTTAGTTGAACTGTTTAAGTTAGCTAAGTTTTCTCTATTCGCTTGCCGTGTTCCATCTGAACTTCATCTGCCAAGCAACTCACTCTAAGCAAAGGGAACACAGAAGAGGGCTTCTTATGCTACAATAGAGAGCAGCAAATAAATGAGGCAAAAGGAAACTCACACTGTCCAAAATGGAAGCACCTAAAGACCAGTGCTTCCTTTGGACAGAGGCAAGAAAATAGCACTGCCAACCAAATCTCAGCATAGGAGGGATCTCGTGTGTTTCATGTTTGGCAGCTTTAAATTTACAAAATTTCCCAATATAAAGAGCTGCATTTTTGTCTTCCAAAAATTGGTAAAACAAACAAACAAACAAACAAACAGACAAAAAACCTGAATACTGGTTAAAGGAATTATAAAAATAAAGGCATAGACAAAATAGAGGTGAGGTCCACAATCTTTTAGAACAGATTGAACTATTCTTTAATGTGTCTATGTCTCTATGTGTGTGTGTATCTACCTATACTTAGAGAATAGGCTGATTTTTAAAAAACAGTTATTCCTTTAGAGATAGACAATTTTCATGTATGTTTAAAGAACTTACTTATTCCTTCAACAGTGTCTGCATACACCTCCATTCAATATCAACGAATAGCAAAGGTTTTAGTTGTTTTGTTTACACCCTGTGGAGAATTCATTTTAATTTTCACAATCATAAACTGTTCTGCTTGTACCCTAGGGCTCTCAGAGTTTTATGGTCACTCTCATTCAATACTGTTTCACTGTGAAAGTATAATTATGTGTTTGTATCAAAGAAAGCAAAGCAGTCTGCCTCCCAAAAGCATGCTTCAGTTTGGTCATTTGGGTTAATTGCACAGCCACAACACATGGGCAAGAGGCACCGCTGCAGCGCAACCATTTGGGCTCTGAGTTCCTCTGCTGTTCTGAACTCTTTGGAGAAAAGGGACTAAAATAATCCAAAGCAGTTATACGTATTATTGGTCAAATTCCCTGAAGGCTTTTTTTTTTTTTTTTTGGGAAAAAAGCCTAAAGGCAACATACATAATAACTGAGGTATTAAATAGTGATTCCTATGTAATGGCTATAAACATTAGGGACCATGTTTTCTGGAACCAACAATGTAACTTTGAAAGCAATGCACGGGGTGACTTAGGGATTCAATTCAGTTCCTGTTCAGCAGTCATGTACACCATTACTGGTTTTCCTAGCATTTCCTGACTGTTCTGGTCTTCATTTCCTGAGACAAATGATTTTATGGCAGCCCTCAACCATCAATGTGCTCCTAATCCTGCCTTTCTACCTCAAAGCAGGAAGAAAAAACATAGCCTAATATAGCAATATCAAGAAACACAGCAGAAAATTAGTTTTTACATAGTATGTTAGCTACATTTATAAATATCATGCCCAATATATTTCTTCTTCCATCTTCAGGTGAAGGGACTCTACATTTAAAGCAGCAGGTACAAGAATTAATCTGAAAAATATATGTATAGTAAGTATAATAATATACCCACACTGTGTTTCCAAACCTTTTTAGACCTTCTGTAGATACTTAATTATATTGTCTAAAAATAAGTTAATCCCATGTTCTCTGACTTTTAAGCCACTGTCATGAAATGCACACTCCAAATGAACTGTCAGAATGGCTCATCAAAGATGGGGAACCAAATAATAGTACTACATAATTTCCCCCTCCAACCATAGGGCAATTTCCCAAAAACTCAAGAAGCACACAGAGAAAGCCAATTCTTTTGCATTCGTGTAACTAGGAATAGGATTTTTAGATAATGGCTTTTTTCCCCGTAACAGGAAAAACACCATCAACAACCATACTCAAAAAATGAATCTAGTGACACTCACTGGAAATTTTCTGGGCTGAACACCACAATCTCTTCTTCCTTTTTTTTTTTTCTTTCTCTTGCCCTGCTCCTCTTCCTTTTCTACTCTAGCTCAGAACTATCCACAGGTTTGATTTACACATTGGTGGTACTGATTTTAGTACGTAATGCTGGCTCTACCTTGTTTGGAAATTATAAAGCTGAAGTCACAGGAGGTGTTGAACCAAACTAAGACACAGCATCATAAAAAGACATGAGTGTGAAGGGCAAAATGAGGACCCTGATCAGTAGGAAATGGGATGTCACAGGAAGTGAATCCATTTTTCCATTCATTTTTTTCCCCAAAGGCATACAGCCCCTGAGAATGGGCACAATGTTTGTTGTAAGGCCCTTTGGTCAGCATGGCAGAATGTGTATACACAACTCACAACTACATGGTTCAAATCCCTCACAAGACTCAGATTCCTTTTTGGGCATCTATGAAAACTACCAAGGCAACTGAATAAAGCTTTACTAAAATATGCATAAATGGAGGCTGAATAGAGATTAAAGTTATGCTCTTTGGAAATGTAAAAGAAAATCAAGCTAACAGATTTTATACCCCTGCCCCCCAATCCTATGTCTGTACATATATACCTAATTTCTATTTCTTAATAAATCGTTTAATGTGGTATGGGTGATACTGTCCCTAATTTGAATCATGATATTTAAACTTAAGTAGAATGCATATTCAAATAGAATACACCCATTTCATTCTCAGGCATAAACCAGAAATACCATTCAGTACTCCTGAATGTTCATCATTTTAATGACATTATCAGCTTAGCAGATAACTGTTTCCATGACCTTGAGTACTATCACCTTCTCCGAAATAACTGAAAACATTTTCTTATAATTCACTTGGGTCTGTAGCAATATTATATAATCTGAAATATCTGTTCAAGCTATATTTCTGAAACATGATGAATATATGGGATATAATTTTTTCTCAGGAAACAAAACTAAAGAGTTTTACCCCTTTTAAAAGAGAGAATCTACAGAGTAAATAGATAAACTCCGGGGAATGGGCACAATGTTGGTTGTAAAGCCCTTTGGTCAAATTTTATGGCAGCCCTCAACCATCAATGTGCTACTAATCCTGCCTTACTACCTCAGAGCAGGAAGAAAAAACATAGCCCAAAATAGCAGCAACAAGAAAAATTCAACACAAAGGTAAATACTAGAGATACAACATTTTTAAAATAATGTCAATAACTATTTTAACTCCAACAGTGTCTTAAATTATGCCAACTGTGGAAACAAAATGGACCTTCAAAATAACAGAAAAACATTTTTCCCCCAGCAAGCCTGCTCTTGGGAGCCTGGGAATTGAGTTGGTCTTAAAGGATGTGTAGGCTTCTGATCAGCAGAGAAGCATCACACAGACAATTCCAGTATAGAGGTCACATGAACTAGAGTGCATCATTCAGAATAAGCCTGCAGAACAAAGAAGTGAAATGATGGTGAAATAAAAGATTTGCTTTGTCAAAATTTGGGTTGGGCAGTGTGGTAGACTGTATTTGACAGGTATGCCACCATAATATCTCTCATATTTTATGTCCTTCTTACAATGTGACAAAGATGTTCCTCTCATAAAGAGGTGAGGTCAACAGCCCTCTCTTTCCACCTGACTGAGCAGACCTTGATGACTTCCCTTGCCAATATAATATGGCAGAGTGATGTTCTGTAACTTCTGAGGGCTACATCATAAAAATGGCTTGCTGTCTCATTATGCTTACTCTTGGGGCTGTATTAGCCTATTTTCATACTGCTAAAAGAAATACCTGAGACTGGGTAAGAAAATTTAATGGACTCACAGTTTCACATGGCTGGGAAGGTCTCACAATCATGGTGGAAGGTGAAGGAGGAGCAAAGACATGCCTTACATTGGCAGCAGGCAAGAGAGTGTGTGCAGGGGAACTGCCCTTTATAAAACCATGAGATCTTGTGAGACTTACTCCCTCCCATGACATGTGGGGATTATGGGAACTACAGTTGAAGAAGAGATTTGGGTGGAGAAACAGCCAAACCATATCAGGGACCTAGCCACAATGCTGTGAGGAATTCCAAACCAGCCAGGTGAACAGACAATACAGAGAGGCCCCATGGAGGTACTCCAGTCAACATCCCAGATGAGGTCTTTGGAGAGTCAGCAACAACTGCCTGACATATGACTGAAGATGGTGCCAGACTGCCCCAGCCATCAAATCATACCAAGCTTTTGAGTATTCTCTGAGATCTCAGATACCGTACTGGGGATCAAAGATAAGTCATCCCCTCTAGGCTCTGTCTAAATTCCTGACCCAAAGAATCTGTGAGCATAAAAAATTGATTGTTTTTTGGCACTTAGATTCTGGGGCAGTTGTTTATAAAGCAAAAGTAACTGGAACGGACAGCTATGGTGAGACAAGCATAGCAATTCATGCATGACCAGACTAAGAGGTGTAATGAGAAATCATGTTAGATTCTTAAGCAAGGTGATTTTGTAATCAGACACTAGAAGCTAATAAGAAGAAAAATCATTTTAAAAATTCTAATGTTGTCCTAATCTAATGCCATTTCACCAGGAGAAGATGAAAAAGAAACAGAGAAGATACATTTAATAGGAAGAGTTTGAAGAGTAAATTAAGCTTAATGCTAATGGAGCTTAAAAGATACAGGAATGAGAAGAGCTTCACACACACACACACATCCACTCCTACGTGCCAATGTCAAGCAGGAAAAACAGACAAACAGAAAGGGTAACGAGTTGCCAAGGGGTGGGAGAAGAAAGCTACCTTGCCACCTTGCTGACCCCATGCTCTCTCTATACATAAACTTACTATATATGTTGTTCAGATTTTCTGCATCCTTCAAATGATTTACTTTGCTTGATCTACTTGTCTCTGATGAAGGTGTGCTAAGTTTACCAGGTTTTCTTTTTTATTTAAGATCTACCATGTAGGTATAGAACAATCATGATTGCAGCATATTCTTAGTGGATTATTCCTGTTAATAATGATAATATCTGACTATACCCCTATTAATGCTTTTGCTTTAAATTTTGTTCAGTATTCTATTGTTGTTAAGGCCAACTTGCTTTTAATTAGAAGGTATGTGTGCATGCACAAAAGCAGTGAACTGATATCAACTTAATTAGTACTGTAGATGAACTATATGCAAATAATCTTACTTCCTGGTTTAGTAAATAAAGGTTTATACTTAAATTGCTAAATCAGATTTGTATACTTTATAATATTTATTTAATGCCAATGCCCCCCTTTGATGCTCCTACTAAAACATAGAATTCTTCAGGTATTGAAGAGAGATACCTACATTAGACGGCCAGAGTTGAAATTATGCTCTTTATCCTGGTTTGTATAAATAAACTACTACTATTAATTTGAAATAAAATCGACACTTCCTTGTGACAATAATACAAAGTCAACAGCCCAGCTGAACAGGAAGCTAAGGAGTGGTACTTCAGAAAACCTTTCCTTTTCTCTCTTCTCTATATGTGCACATTTTTCTCTTTTTTTGTTGTCAATACAATTCGAAACTTTTATTTACTTTCTAGCTATTGCTTTTTTATTAAAATTTTTTTATTTTAGGTTTGTGGGGTACATGTGAATGCTTGTTACATAAACAGGTCTCGTGGAGGTTTGTTGTACATATTATTATATCAACCAGGTCTTAAGCTCACTGCTCAATAGTTATCTTGTCTGCTCCTCTCCTTCCTCCTACCCTCCCCTTCAAGTAGACTGCAGTGTCTGTTGTTTCCTTGTGTTATCATTTAGCTCCCACTTATAAGTGAGAACATGCGGCATTTGGTTTTATGCTCCTGCATTAGTTCGAAGGATGATAGCCTCCATCTTCATCCATGTTCCTGCAAAAGACATGACCATGCTCTTTTTTATGGCGGCATACTATTCCATGGTGTATATATACCACATTTTATAAGTGCGTATTTTTCTACCACTCTTTTGTACCTCTACCTTTCCCGCTCCATCTTTATGCAACCCCTCCTTTATCTTGCTCTATTGGGCTAATTATCTACTTCCACCTTACATCTCTAATGACTTCTTTCACTTCTCTTCCTACCTTTCTCTTTTTTCCTCATCTCTTTTAACTTTCAACATAATGAAATCATGTCTGTTTTGAAATGCTTGTTGTACAGTAGCTAATAAGAAATATTTTATAGGTCCTGCTCTCATTTTAAAGATCACTCAAGCTTTTATGTTTACTTTTAAAATCACAATGCACTATTTTTCTTCCATATAGCCCTTGATTAACTTTTTTACTGTGAGTCAGTGACCCTTATTAGAGAAAAAATTCCTCACCCAAGGTAAGTGGGACTGGAAGAATGTGTCTGTAATGATGTTAGTTACATCTTTTATAACACTGTTTCATGAACTTTTATTTATTAACAGGAAAAAGTGCATGCTTACCAATAAATCTGGAATTCCTGAGTCTGGTCATCAAGGCATCCTCTAGAGAGTCCCAGCAGTGGTGGGCAATGTCCCTTCATTTGATGACATGTGCCTGCCCTTTACAGAGCAGTGTGCTTTAGTTGGAAGGAAGATGGGCTCTGAAGTCCACCAGAGTAGGTTTTCATATCATCTTTGTCATTTACTAGATGTGTAAACTATAGACAAATTAAACTTTCTGAGACTCCATTTGGTCATATATAAACTGGGATATCAAAAACGACGTTTCATTTTCAGCGAATTGTAAAGATCAAATGTGCTACCTAATGTCCATAAAGTGCCTATCACATAGTAGGCATTTATTGTACAGTAGCTGTCCCCCTGGCATATACACTGTGCCCTGAAACTCATCTCAGTCTCCTGATTTCTTCTTCTCATTCCATGAAAGAAAGAGAGGATAGATAAAATGATTAGGTTACCAGAATGATCAGAATTCGTGGGAGGTTGAAGCCAACTTGAAGGAGAAACTAGGCTTGAAAGAACCTAAACCTGTTTGTACAAGTTATATTAAATATTAGTATGACAACTAATGTTCTTTATTGTCTTAAAATACTGATAAAACCTTAGAAGAAATTTGCCTGGGAGGAATTGTAATTAAAAAGTAAACTAAATAAAAGCAATTCAATGGGAAATTCAGCTACATCTTTTTTTTTAATGTTGGTTACATGCAAATTTGGCAGCTCTGCAGTTGTCAAGAATTGCTGTCATATCACCTCAGAAATATAAGGTGTAGAAACACTTTGCTTTTATACACACACACACACACACACACACACACACACACACACACACACTTGAAGAGAGAGAAGTAGAGGAAAGGAGTAGGGAGGAAGGGAGAAAACCAGAACTCAGCTTCTAGTATTTTATTATTTTGTTGGCAATAATTGCTAACAAAGTCTCTGGAAACACTCAGACGAATTTTCTTGCTGACCTAACCTCTTTGAAGATTGGTCTCTAGGAAGGCAGTGTCTACTGAGGTGTTCTGTGGCCCAGAGGCCCTCAGAGATGCAAAGGAAGAAGAGCTAGTTGCTACTTCTTCTGTTGTCTTGGTTGGACCCTAGAAACCTCAAGGCAGATAAATCTGACATAGCAGGCGGACAGGAGTGTATAATGAGCTCTTCCACCACAGGATTTAATGGGCTCTGTCTGCCTCTAGGAATATGTCAAATCAGAGATAATAGGTAGGATTCCTACTACTATTACCTCTGAAACAGTCAGAAACTATGGACCAGAGACTCTGGTTTAACCACAGATAAGGGCATAGGTGCCTGTTGTTGAGAGGGACAGAGAAGAGGAATCTTGGATTCCTAGCCAACTGGGGGACAGGGAAGAATCCTGCGTAAGAAAGAGGGTAGGAACAGCTCTAAAAGGAAAAGAAAAGTGACTGAAAACTTATTACTTATGTCATGAAAACAAATGTGACCAGGGAAAAGTGTTCTCGGGACTTACAAGTAGAAAAGACATACTAATTTTCTAATAACTCACTGCATTTCTGATCTAATTTTGGCAGCATGAGGCCTGTTGTGTAGACATCTACCCAATGCATAATAAAGAAATTCCTTGTAATTGTGGGAGTGTCCCTATTCTATTAGAACACTAGAAGATACTCTCATAATCTAAGTTGCCTTTCTCTAATCTTGGAATATTTACCAAATTATACCCAGAATTATTTTTTGTCTTCTTGTCAAACTCTTACTTGTTCCATTGTACTCAAGATACCTGAAGGTAAGTCTATAGCAACATGTCGCAGAGTTCTATTCTTAGGCCCATCATCATGCTTTTAATCAGTAACACATGAATCCCACCATCATTATATTTATAGATGACAAAAAACTGGAGACAAGGCTGCTAGTGCTCTGGCAATATCTTTCTTCAATAAACTACCTATTTACCTGGGCACATGGACATCTTGAATAAAATCAGCATTTTCCAGCCTCCTTTGTAGCTTAGTGCTGATCTAGGTGCTCACAAAAGGCAAGTGTGACAGTGTTAACGTGTAACTTCTTACCAATCCTAGGGGGCAGTTTGAGCAGCCCTAGAATGTGCATTGAAGATGGAGGAGGAACAATATTAAGAGAAGCCTGGGTCACTGAACGTTACAAAGCTGCTGAAATAACCCTGGAGAGTAAAATTCTATGCTTCGTTTTTATGTGAGGGAAGCTTCTACTTGGTTTAAGTCAGTATTATTTGGACTTTCTGTTATTTGTAGTGCATCTAAGCTTAAGGCTAATAACTCACATGACGGATAAATGAATTGGGATATAAAAAGACATACAACTTTAAGTAGCAGAAAAGATGGGTTGATGCAATCAAATAAAATTTAATGGGCTAGATGGGACAAAACCTACCTCTACATTCATAGATGCACAAAGCCTATCATATAAGCAAGCATAGGAGGTGGAAGCTTAACTTAGTGGCATACTTAGAAAGCAATTTTAGAGGCTCATGGCCACCAAATCAAAATAATAGTGATGTAAACAGTTTAAAGAGCCAATGTGTCTTCAAGTTACACACATAAAACATGATACCTAGATGCTGGGTTCATGGCCTCAGATGGCTACAGGGTCTATAAATGCAGGGAGCAAGTCAAGAAGACACAATGGAACTAGTGAACACAGCCCCTATCTTTAGATGGCGCAGATGCTCAGCTCTTGGTGATTATTGCTTTTCAGGAATTATGGCCAACAGTTTTTTTTTGTTGTTTGTTTTTTCCAGAGAAGTTGGAAAACTGAATTTCTATGTAACATCACATTTCTCACAAACATTGGTTATTAATTTGAAAGTTTTAAATAAAAACTACAGATGCCATAAAAAGCCATGTCCTCATGGGAGGTCTGTTGGCTGCTGTCTGTTTCAGCATGGTAAACATATGTGACAGTTCAGATAAATATTATCTATATAATATGTATCTAATGTATGCTATGAAAAGTAAATAAATAGAGCCAAAATGCTAGAAAATGGAGCTGTTGCTTCTACATTTGATTTAGAAAGCAGGGAAGAGTGCTGTTTCCACTTAACAATGAGAAAAAACTACAAAACGGTAAATTTCCTTGACCCTATCAGAGAGCTGAGTTGAGGGCATAGAGTAAATAAAAAGAATGATTTCTAAGGAGGGACAGTCTCCTCTAAGAAGAAAAGAAAAGGGATGTTCCAACTAGCTCACCCGAAGGTGGGCCAGTCACCCCAAGAAGGGGTAAGAAGAAATCAGCTACCATTCTAAGAAATTGTTGGAGGCCAAATGTGGGCTAACACCTAAGTCTGTAATAGGTGGGGGCCGCAAACACAGAGGGCTTTGTATTCAGCAGTAAGCTCTCTTCCATAAGGTTCCACTGAGTTCTCCCCAGAAGACTAGGACAAGGAACATGACAGGAAGGAGCCACTGTGTAGAGAAAGGAATCAGCTGCGTACTCCTCACCCAGGCGCTTCTCTCATAAGGAGCAAAAGCCTTTATTAAAAACAAAAACAAAAATGAAACAACCCAAATTTCAGTCAACTAGAGAAGCGATAAAATAGATAAATTGTGGCATATTCATGCAATGGACAATATATATTACATGCTTTAAAATGACTGAATCTCAAAAACATAATTCTAAGGAAAAATCAGATACAAAATAATTCCATTATGTAAAATTAATCTGTTTAGTTGCATACAATTTGCATACCAAGTTTATAGGGAGAACATTGATATATATACCCACACATTTTTATATAGTGCATAAAGCAAGTAAAATAAGCATATATGTATATTCATATATTTTTTTCTTATGGTTTCACATATAAAAATTAAACATCAACACAAAAGAATGATTTAAAGACTTCAAGATAGTGGTTGCCTCTGGGCAAGAGAGAGAAATATAATCACCAAGGGAATCCAAAGGTTGTTAATGTGCTGTTTATTAATAATCTAATTAGGATACTGAGTGCTGTGAACATTTTAAATTAGTTGTTTATCATTAGTCTTTAAACTTCACATGTTACATGCACTCTTATGCAAACATGAGGTATTTTATATATATATTTTAAAAGTTCTGTGCATGTATACATACAACAGTTAACAGTAGTTAACCACCTCTATAATGGGAAATGAGTAGTTACCTGTGCAGGGGAGGATGAATAGTCACATGTAATTCTTATATGATATGCATCTGTTTTTGATTTTGGTATGTTTGGTAAAGCAGGAGTAGTGTGCATTCATATATATTTTTTAATACTAAAGAGAGTTTTTAGCTTCTAAAACAATGAATAATACCCATTTTAGGAAGATATTTTTCTACTACATGTTTGAAGTACCTCCAAAGGATGAACATACTTATCCAGCTTTCATTTTGCTAAGATGTAAGTCATGCAATACAATTAAAGATATAATATCTAATGATACTTTAATATTTGTTCACTTCAGAAAAGATGGCATTTAAGTTTATTGCAATCAAATGATCTCTCTTTTGACTCTGAACAAGACAACAAAATGATTTACAAAACTGCATATTCCATTACACAGACAAGGGCCCTCAAAGTCTCGCTTAACCAAGTAGAGAAAGTACTCTGAATACTTGACTAAAATTCCAAGAAACTTCAAAAATCACCAGTGTTGTATTTCTTTTATCCCTAAATGTGCTTCAAAATTTCTTTTTTTGTTAATAATGCCTGATAACCTGAGCAAGAAGATCTTTATGTGGGACTTGATGTTCTCTAATGCTCTTTCTAGGTCTGAAAATCTTTCAGGATTCATTTAAAGACAGCCATGTCCTCAATGGAAAAATGATAATCCAATTAATACCACCTTCATGCCATTTTATCAGAGACAGGATTTGAAATACCAAAAGTATTATTTAAAAAACAGACCATAATCTGCAGACCTGTGTTGTTTGGGAATTTTTTTACTTCTGCCCAAACAGAATGTGAGTTCCATAAAACAAGGGATCTTCTTGTGTACATCTCAGTATCACCAGAGCCTTGCTCAGTGCCAGAAACACCTTAGGTCCTGACAGCTGTTTGTTGAGAACATATTCTTCTGGCAACTCATTATGCCAAACCCGGTCATCCCTCTCTGTTCCAGAATGTGAGGAACTTCAATGAGAACTGCATGTGCAGACATAAAATAAATGCCTGTGATGTTGTCATAGGGATTTCTTGCTCAGAAAATTAATTTCTTTCAGCCTTCCATCCATGTATTTTGCAAAACTTTATGCCAATTCTGAGCCGATATGGAATAGACATTGAGATTACAAAGATGATTAATATACTTTTATGACCTTTGTGAGGTTAAGTCTATACCACAGCATAGTTTGCAACTATAGTCATGTGCCACATAATAATGTTTTGGTCAACAAAGGACTACATATATGACAGTGATCTCCTAAGATTATATTAGAGCTGAAAAATTCTACTGTCCAGTAACTTCATAGCTGTCATAACATCATAGCACAACACATTATTCATGTTTTTGTGGTGATGCTGGTATAAGAAAACCTACTGCAGTGTCAGTCATATAAAAGTAGTACATACAATTATGTAGAGTACATAGTATTTAATAATGATGTTACTGATTTATGTACTTTATGTATTTTACACTATATCATTTAAAGTGTACTTATAATTACAAAAAAGAAAAATAATCTCTGAAACAGCCTTAGGTATGTCCTTTCAAAGGTATCCAGAAGAAGACATTGTTTTCAAAGCAGATGACAGCTCCATGTGTGTTATTGCTCCTGAAGACTAAGACTTTCCAGTGGGACAAGATGTGGAGGTAGAAGACAGTGATAATGACGTTCTTGACCCTGTTTGATCATAGGCTAATGTGTGTGTTTGTGTCTTATTTAACAAAAAAGTTTAAAAAGTAAAAAAAAAAATTTTAATGAAAAGCTTATAGAATAAAAATATAGAAAAAAAATTTTGTACAGCAATGAGTCAAAACCTTAAAAAATTTCATATAGCTATAAAAGAGTCAAAACCTTTAAAAATTTAAAAAGTTTATAAAGTAGAAAAGTCATAGTAAATTAGGTTAATTAAAGAAAAAAATTTAAATAAGTGTAGTGTACTCTAAGTTCACAGTGTTTACTAAGTCTGTAATAGAGAATAGGAATGGCCTGGGCCTTCACATTCACTCAAAACTCAACCACTGTCTCACCTAGAGCAACTTCTGGTTTTGCAAGTTCCATTCATACTAAGTGCCCTTAACAGATGTATCATTTTTACATTTTTGTATCATATTTTACTGTACTTTTTCCATGTTTAAAGATCTTAGATGCACAAACATATCTTAACATTGTGGTACAACAGCCTACAGTATTAGGTATAGTAACATGTTGTACAAGTTTATCGCCTGGGAGCAATAGGCTATATGGTATAATATAGTGTAATAAGTTTGTGTAAATGACTCCATGATGTTCTCACAATGACAAAATTGCCTAATGACACATTTCTCAGAAAGAGATCCCCGTGATTAAGTGATGCATGACTGTATATCTACCAAAAACACCATGAATGAAATTCACAAACACCGTATTGAATGAAAGACACCAAACACAAAAGAGTACATTCTGCCTCTATAAAGTTCAAAAACAGGGAAATTTAGTCGATGGAATTTGAAGTAGGGATACTGATTACCCTTGAGCAGGTTATCGACCAGAAAGGGGCATGGCGGGAGCTCAGGAGATTACTCAGTATTTTGTTTCCTACCTTGGTGTAATCACTTTTTGAAACTCCATCAAGCAGTACATTTATGATTTGTGTACTTTTATATATCCATGTTATACTTTAATAAGTAGTTCACTTTTAGAAAGAATAGCACTTTTTAAAAGCATATGGCTTGTCTGTTTGTGTAAGTGGATTTCTCCTATAATTCAACAGAGTTCTCACATTCTCCCAATCTTGTCCTAACTCAAACTCCACCTCCTCCAGAACGAGTCCACTGAGCTCCAAGCTTGAATGAATTCTTCCCCTTCTCAGAGATGCCATGTTGTTTTGTTTACAAATCTCCTTTACTTCTTTTAAGTATTGTGAAGGTGCACACCACCTATCACAGTGCTTTGGATATATCGGTACTCAAAAATTGTTAAGCACATAAACATTTAAAAATCTATTCCCTGAACTGCTCCATGTGGCCTCTTCCTGTGCTCCTGAGTGCTTTTTAATCTATCCCTTTACCTGCATACCATGTAATGAATAATCTGTGAGAGTGTACTGTGAATGTGATGTCAGCAAACCTGAAACTCTTTCTACTGCTGGCTTGGACACATTAGGAAAAATAGCATTATTCTTTTTAACTATAAGTGTAATATAAAATTAAAAACATAATGAAAAATAAAAATTGTTAGTAATTGACTGTACAAGTTGTTTTATGACTTTCTCTTTACTCTTATAACATCATAAGCATTTATTTTTTGTCTGCACATGTAGTTCTCACTGAAGTTCATCACATTCTGGAACAGAGAGAGATGACCAGGTTTGGCATAATGGGTGCATGCTAAAATAATATATTCTACTTTGTTTAACCAACTCCCCATATATGGATATCTCTGGGTTATTTCAAAATTTTTACTTTTAAAGTAAATATCTTTAACCAACTCCCTATATGGATATCTCTGGGTTATTTCAAAATTTTTACTTTTAAAGTAAACAAATATCTTCATAAAATTGTCCATTCACAACAACTATATTAGGGTAAATCCCTAAAGGCTTATTTTCTGGGTCAAAAGTACATATATTGCAAAGAATTTTTTAGGGTACATATGGCCAAATGTGAAAAAGGCTACAATCATTTATGCTTCTACAATTGCAAATTCCACATTTAATCCATTTCTTGTTTTTGTATTTTAACATCTCTGAAATCAGAATTACAGTCAGCCAGGTGGCAGATGTGATGTGATTATCACTGCCCATGCCAACCTGCAGTAACCCAGCCAGAAAACCACTTAAAGACCATTTCAAGAAGCAATTATAACTGCTGGCTATTGTCTGAAAACACTTTGATACCTTCCTTAAGATCAAGGAAATGTCAGAGTTGAATCTCACAGGATGGGCACCAATGACTTGGAAAAATATCCCAGAGACATAAGCAGAGCATTCTTTTATGTAATGCTACATCCTCAAAGCCATCAACAGCACAAACGATAACATCTGTGTGAAACAAAACAGGATATTGATACTCTAAGTTGAAAAGTGATTCAGAAGTGTTGAATTCTGTGAAAAAGTTTTAGAAAAATACTCATTTAACCAATTTACTTTGCTTATATTTTCTTCATACATATAGTTAGGCATGATCAATGATTAAAGTCTGTATCTAAATATGGAGAATAGTTTACTATAACTTTAAAATGAAATTCTAAGTAATAAGATAGCCTTGTGTCACAGTTTCATTTGGTGGCATATTTTTCCTAATAATACATCAAATAATGGTGGGCCTTAAAATTTACGGTAATTTTGATTCCACAAAAGAGAATCCAGTGTCCCTAGCTCCATCTAATATTAGATATTGTGCTGTTTTTCTTAATCATTGCCAATTTTATGTAAAAATGATACAATGTTTTAACTTATATGTCTGTGATTAATAATGAGGATAGACTTTTTTCTTACATTTTTTGAACCATTTATATTTTTTTGTAAACTGCTTGTTTTTACATTTTTACATGTTTTTCTATGGGGTGTTTGTGGTTTCTAATTTTTGTGTTAGTTCTTTATTAATTAACAATATTTAATAGTTGGGTTTGATATATGCCATGCAAATATTTTTCTTAGTTTACCCATTATTTTAACTTTGTTAGTAGTGGTTTTCCTTGTGATGTGAGACAAATTCAACTAGTAAAAGCTGCCAGTGAATTTCAAATTTTACCAATCTCCTTCAGATGCCTCCCTCCCTTATGAAAATCCCCTGTAGATGGGGTGGGGAAAATCACACACATATAAATATGTCGCATAGCTAAAAATAACTTCAATTAGCATCAGCATATATTCAAAATTATAAAACACTAAAAACCTATGGCCAATTTCCTTTGATCACATTTTCTTTCAAAGAACATTCTAGGTCTTCCTAGACAGCACTTACTTTGTGTTCCTTCACAGGCTGCTTGGTGGTAATATAATAACGTGATAAGCAGAGGCAACCCAAAGTCTGTCTTGTGAGGAATATTTCCTGATACCTACTCCTCTGCACCCTCCAGCTCTTGGCCTCTGCCCTTGCCAGGGCACAGGCCTCCAAGTGCCAGGGCAGGCCAGTCAGACATCCCTGGGACAGTCCTGGCACACGAGCACAGCCAAGACTCCATAATGCAAAACTTCATGATGCTCAAAGTGCAGTGTGACCACAGACATAGTGGGTGTTGCCTCATACTAGGAGTCAAGAGTTGCAGGTCCTAATCCGGGCTCTGCCACTGACTACAGATGTGACCTTCAGAAATAATTTTACCTTCCGAGTCTCAATTTCCTTATCTTTCGATGGGGGCACTTAGAATCCATGATCTCTAAGGTATTTTCCAATGCCCATATTCTAGCTCTATTATACATATTTAATGTCAACTCTAGACACTTGTTGTCCCAGTAATAAAAACAACAACAAATTCATGTGTCTTTCTCCAAAGCTGCTGTTCTTAAAGATTTTGCTACTTTGCCTCTTTTACATTAGCAGAGAAGAGTTTGATTTATGTTTTCCTTCCTTATTGCACAAGGACTGGGTTGACTTGAAAGTCAAGGTTAGAGACATCAGAAAGTTTTATTAGACTTCTGACACACTTATCTTAGCCAATGCAGAATGGTTCTGAAAGCATGTCTAATTATTTTTCCAGTTTTTTTTTTTTTTTTTTTTTTTTTTTTTTTTTTTTTTTTTTTTTTTTTTTTTTTTTTTTTTTTTTTTNTTTAACAATCACGAGAATGGAGTTCTTTGAGGACTTCCTTAAAAAATCTATTCTATAATTATCAAACTCTTAATAGGAAGTTTTTCCTGAAATGTGGCCATTTGGTGATTGTTCTCCCTGTGTCTCATTATTTCTGCCACTCTTATATAGTTATACTGAAAATTAATCCTATAATTTATTATTTATAATTTTAATATGATTTTGTAGGATGATGACACTTTTTATTTATTGCTGATATAAAAGGATGAACAAAAGTCACCTTCCAAAGAATTGGCACTGTAATTATTCTAAAAGAAAGAAATACCTTTGATGGGGGCAGAAAATGAGAGAACTCAAGAGCAGCACATCTACAGCTTCAAGAAAAGGTAGAAACTGCTCTGCAACAAAGTAGTAGAGAAATTACTTATCTTCTGGATCAGAAGATATTGATCAGGTATGAATATCAGGTTGATCTGGATAAGAAGGCATTTTTCTGGCTCAGAGAGCAGAAGAAGAAAGAGAAGAGACAGGGAGGAGAAAGGAGCCATGGGAAACAAGATTGGATTCTGCACAGGACAAGGATGAAAAGAAACTTCTGGTGACTAATGGTCAAAGTATTGCATGGCACCATGGAGACTTTATTCCAACCATGTGTATCTTCACCTAACGTGAGGGAAATGGGGCTCCTGGCAAGTTTCTCCTGCTGAGAAACTAAATAAAAAAGGAACTGTTTGGACTTTTCAGGCAGTACTTATTTCAGGGGAGTAGATGCAAAAGTGAGAGACTAGAGATGTCAGTCTGAACACAAGGTCACACCAGGTAGTGATCTGGCATGATGGCACAGAGTGGGATGTGTCCCCCAAAACATCCAAGTTATATATTAAAAGAAAAAAACTTTTAAGAGCAAGGAACTCTAAAATGCAGTATTGAGTCATACAGTATGTGATGTGACCCCTCAGATTTTCAGTAAAATTCTATATACTAAAATGATATTGTGATTGTGATGGTGTGTATGTTTTCGTAGGGTCTTTGGTTTGGAGTATGTTCGTGTCTGTATCTGAAAGCTGGTTAGGTTTCCATCAAGGTAGTGCGAAAGAGACACCTGCAAAAGATCCCTTGATAACTGATAAAAAAAAAAATATAAGCCCCCAAAAAAAAAAAAAAAAAAAAAAAAAAAAAAAAACCTTACAGAAACATTTCAACTTGTATAGGACTAGAATAAAGGTTAAAAATCAACATAATCCAGATCTCAAGGAACTAGGAGTTCCTACCCAGATTTTACTTCTTTACCCAAATGCTATTTGTATAATTCTATAGTGTGGTAATTATGTTCTAGTCCTTCTCTGTTTAATCGACATCTCTAAGTTGCTTCTAAATCTTTCCTAAGAAAAGCAGTAACTTCCAGGAAGAGTTAAGTATATAATCCTGTCTCAGAAGAACAGGTATGAGGTTCTCCTCTTCAATTGGAGATGAAATTCTGGAATGGATTCTACAAATAGAAAGAAACAATAGTCTTCCTTCTACCACATCCAAGTGACAGTAAACCCAAATATTTCTGATCACAAGTACTGTACATCTACTACTACTACTAAATATTACTAGTAAATAAGTAATGCTATCAAGAATGCTCACACTTTCATTCTGTAGTCTGATCTAACACATTGCAAAGTCAATGCAGGAACATAGTTTTATTGCATCCTTTCCATTTTTAGCATTTGCTCAGGCTCAGCAATGTCTAACTTGGGATGGATATGACTGAGGGTACTACACAAGGGTCCATGCTAGGATAGGAGACATGCGACATGTGTTGCATAACAACAGAGACTGGTCCTGAGAAAGGTGTCCTTAGCCCATGTCATCATTATGGAAACATCACAGAATACACAACGCAAACCTAGTTGGAATAGCCTATCACACATTCCAACTTTATGGTACATCCTATTGCTCCTATGCCACAAACCTGTACAGCATGTTACTGTTTTGAATACTGTGGGCAACTGTAACACAATGACAAGAACCTGTATACCTATACATAATAAAGGTACAGCAAAAATATAGTATAAAAGATTAAAAATGGTATACCTATTTAGGGCACTTACCATGAATGCAGCTTGCAAGATCGAAAGTTGCTTTGAGTGAGTGGTGAGTGAATATGAAGGCCTAGGACATTATTATACACTACTGTAGGCTTTATAAAATTATTCTGTCTTCAATAATAAATTAACCTTAGCTTGCTGTAACATTTTTACTTTATAAACATATTTGTTAACCTTTTCTTAAAACTCATATTGTACAGCTATATGAAAATATTTTCTTAATATCCTTATTCTATACTTTATCTACTTTTGAATCTTTCATTTTAGTTTTTAAACTTTCTTGTTAAAAGCTAAGACACAATCACATGCATTCACCTAGGCCTACCCGGGGTCAGGATAGTCAATATCACAATCCTCTACCTCCATAGCTTGTCCCATTGGAAGGTCTTCAGGGGCAATAACATGCATGGAGCTGTCATTTTCTGTGATGAGAATACTGTCTTTTGGAATAGCTCCTGAAGCACCTGCCCAAGTGTGTTTTATGGCTAACTTTTAGAAATAAGTATATAGAGTATACTTTAAAATAATAAATAGTATAATAAATGCATAAATCCATAACATAGTTGTTATTAAGTATTATGTACTGTACATAATTGTATGTGCTACACTTTCATAGGACTGCAGCTCAGTAGGTTTGTTTATACCAGAATCACCACAAACACATGAGCAATGTGTTAAGCTATGACCTTACAACAGCTACAACATCACTAGGTGGTAGGAATTTTTTTAGTTCCATTAAAATCTTTTATCTACTTATTTATTTTTGAGATGAAGTCTTGCTCTGTTGCCTAGGCTGGAGTGCAGTGGCAAAATCTTGGCTTACCACAGGTTCAAGCGATTTGCCTGTCTCAGCCTCCTGAGTAGCTAGGACTACAAGAATACGCCACCATGTCTGGCTAACTTTTGCATTTTTAGTAGAGGCAGGGTTTCACTATGTTGGTTGAGATGGTCTCAAACTACCGACCTCAAGTGATCCACCTGCCTTGACCTCCCAAAGTGCTGGGATTACAGGTGTGAGCCACTGCACCCAGCCAGCTCCATTATAATCCTATGGGACCACCATCATATATGTGGTCTTTCATTGGCCAAAATGTCATTATGTAGCACATGACTATATTTATAAGAAGCTTTCAAGTGTATCCACAGAAGGTGTATAAATAAAACCACATTTTAGTCTTTTATTCAAATTATTTCTCTACCAATCCTATACAAATGCTGTTAACAAGAAGAAAAAATATTAAGATTTCATGCATCTAAAAAATTTACCCATCTAAAAAATTAGGGTTCCGGTAGACATGGAACATAAGAAGGAAAGACAAGGAAGGAAGGCAATAAACTCACATATTAAATAATTTTTCCTTGATCCTTTCTTTTCTTAAAGGTCATTATCATGTCAGCCTTTCAGCACAAATTCTCAAGGAGTGAGTCACTACCTACTTTCCCTGGCAACACAGGGAGCAGTTACAGGTTTACTGTTCTCATACTAAAAAAGAGGAAGATAATGTCACATTCACCCTGTGGTTAGGAAATTTCTACGTAAGTGGTAGTGTTCACTAACAAGAATAACCTCATCCTCAAACCACTCTATCTATAGAAAATCCTGCTTCCTTTGCTCAACCAGGCATCAGCACCATGATTACCGCAACAGATGACCATGGCTCGGAGGCCTGCTGATAATTCGCAAAGAAGGGCTTTTTAATGTCTA
The DNA here is from genome assembly GCF_001604975.1 of Cebus imitator. Taxonomy (NCBI): domain Eukaryota; kingdom Metazoa; phylum Chordata; class Mammalia; order Primates; family Cebidae; genus Cebus; species Cebus imitator. Next base: position 6,517,638 of record NW_016107319.1, read on the forward strand.
AATTTACATAGCCATGGGCAAGATTTTAATTCATACCATGTTAGGAACTGCACATGTTTTCCTAAGCAGTTGTGTCAAGCAAAAGTAAATAACTGAATAAATAAAAACTATAAAAAGCAACTGGAGGTAATTCAAATGTGGTTCCAGTGTTACTACTGTGGGTCTTCACTAGGTATTACTAAAATGTAACCTGGAGTGGCCAGGGTGGTCATGACTGCCAGAGCTCTTCCTTCTTGTCTTCTGATTCTTTGTCATATACTCATGCACTTCCAACTGTCAGGCACTTTCAAAAATGGAGATACCACTCAGAAAATCTTTGACTCACCATCCTCTGTGGTTTGGTGATAAAAGCATAGCCTCTCCCCTTAACTGTGTGGGCTCCATCAATTGTACTCATGTTGCTCTAGAGATTGTGGATCCCATTTGCTAGGTCACATGAGAGGTAAAGTCTGCTGGAAATCCTTCTCCAATATGAACCCACAGCCCTCTGCCTCCAATAAAAACTATCAAAGCCTTCTTCTGCACAACTGAGGAAAACCTGTATAGATTCTCATGGTTTTATGTCAGAAAAGACTAGCCTCCGAGTTGTGAAGACTCTCCGCCTTAACCCAAACACTGTCCCTTGAACACTGACGTCTATCAGCTATAAACAGAAATAATAAGTAACAATAAAAGTGAAAAACAACTTCTATTTGCAAACATTGTGGCCGCCGCAGGTATCAGCCAGCTACCTAACTGCTGGGTAACATGGGGGGGTTATATAGAATCCTAATGCTTGCTGCTGAGGATGTTTTTACAGAATAAAGACCATCAGGAATCATGGGTTATTATAACCTAAGACTGCAGTTTTAAAATCCATCATGACCTTGCACACACACATGTCAGCATGTATGAAACAAATTCACAAAATAATAGCTACCCATATCACATGCAATGAACTATAATGGTTTCCTCTACTTCATTTTTTAAAGGATTATATAACCCTTTGAATTTATTTTTTGAACTACAGTTAGGAAAACAACTAATATAAAAGGTTAATGAGACAGGTGGAAATATAATTAAATCAACCTACTTCTAAGGAATCTCAGAAACACTAGTGTGGAAGCTTTAGATGTCAAATTCTGTTCCTTCAGCCACTAGGGTGATTCTATTTTCACAAAATTCAATATACAAGTGGCCTAGGAATGCCCATTTAATTTTTATTAAAGGGAAGGACAGTAAGATTGCAGGGGAAAAAGCAGTCAATTTTTCTTCAGCTCTGAGTCAACCCATATTAGTTAAGGTTACACTGCAATACGGATTCACTTAATGGAGATGGTGTGTTCTAATCAGGGATTGTAAAGGGAAGCAAACAGTGATAAAGCTTGGGGGTCTACGGGAAAGGAGTGAAGGTCAAGTTTCCTTGCTTTGTGTATATCGCCTCATCGGCTCACCCCAAAGTCCTGTGGGGAATGTTCACAGGCTGCTGCTCTGAACACAAATGATGAATGAAGATGACTCCAACGGATTAGAGCTCAGCAGCCAAGATCCCAAAAGATTTCTACCCATCCCTATATTGTGGGTGTCAAGCATAACCACAAGAGCCATCTTCCCAATTGCTTACAACATTGCTTGGCAAAATTCTCAGTGCAGAAACCTTTTTCTTTTATCCATTTCAAATCATCTCTAATAAAGCTGATGGTAATCAGAGCTGAGCAGCAACTGATAGCAGAAGAACAATGAAAGGCTTTCATTCTTTGAGGAGAAAAGGAGTCAATTAAAAGATTTCAAGGTTCCAGTGACTAGATTTTACCTTTGCATCCTTTATACATTAAGATTAGATTGGTACATTCAATGTTGTGCAAAACATTGCTTCCCCTTCTCTGAAGCTGTCAACAAATGATACACTGTATAACAACAGCAATTGATGATTCTATTCAATGTCCCAAATCCAAATTGGTTGCCATATTAAGAGGAGGCTGAATCATCAACTTCCTTTTGCCAGAAAAATAATGATTGCTGAAATGTCAGTATTTGCAAGGGCATAAACACTGACAATCATTCAAAACATGAAGATTCTAAAGTACCCATTTACACATTTGTGAGTTTGGAAAGGATGTATAAGTTGAAATCATTCTAGTAAGGGCTGAACAGAGACTTTGGCACTCCCAGCTCCCTCATGGTGATGAAGCTGTCTCTCTCACTCTTTCTCTCTCTTGTACACACACACACACACACACACACACACACACACACACACGCTTATCTCTTATATTCCAATATATTCCAATTGTAGCCTCCAGACACTGATTATCCCCATGATGATTTAACCTCCAAATATTAACATAGGGACAATGCTTTGCCCTCATTTTTACAATCTAAATCTTATATGCCTACTTAGGAAGTTAAATTTAGAGAGTCTTCTGAATTGTACATATTCAATACACCAAACATTCACAAAATTCTTTCCAGAGATTTAAATGCCAGAACAATGACAGTACCAAGTATATACCCATATATAAGTGGGAATCCCTCTGGTGATAGTTTTTTGAATTAAAGGTATTTTTCCAAATTGGCCTACTTCTTACCTCGTATTATCATTTTCCCAAATACCTACAGAAAGCTTCCCAAATCAGGGGCCAATGTAATAACTGAATTAGACTTTTGGTATCATCTAGTCTAACTACTTTATTACATGTCAAATCCAGCACCTCAGCCCCTTGACCTCTCAGCAGCACTGGCACTGTACACCTTTACTGAAATTCTCTCATTCTGAGGTTTCCATAAGTTAACTTGTTTTAGCTTTCCTCTAACCAAAATGTTCCTTGCTGCCACAAATCTCCCAAATGCTCTCCCCTGCCCAGGTCTCTATCCTTAGCTTACACCTTCTCCTGGGTTGGTCCCCTCCATGTTCATAATTTCAACTATCAGAGCCATGCTATTAATGCCAATATCCGTGCCAGGCCTCAGTAAGCTCAAATTCAAAACACCCATCACTGAATCCACATTTTCCTTCCATACCTCCTCTCTTTCTTGCATTCTCTTAGGTTATCTCCCATCATTTACTCATTTAAAAATGTCAATTATTTTTCAATCCACCCTATTTAAACACCAGTTTCTAGAAATTATTTCCAAAATCTCCAGACTATTGCTCTCAGTAATTAGTACTCCATAAAAACCAATGTTTCCTATACACACTCCTCAGTGCAGCTGGCACAGTCATTTCTTAAATACAGCTCTGACGATACTTGCTTAAAAACCTTTAATGTTTCCCTACTACCTAGAAGAAAATACGCAACCTCTTTAGCACCCTTCCCATCTCAAACTATTCTTCAGTTTCACTTCACCACACAACCCATCTCCCTGTCACTCTGGCCCACTTACCTTCCTTTCACAATCAAATAAACTGTTTCCTTTGCTCAAAGTGTTCACATCTTCTACTTCTCTGACAACTCTGCTTATTTTAAAACCTCGCCACATCTGCAAAGCCTTCTTCAAATCTCCAGGCCATTCAATCATCCTGGGTGTTTCTACAGAACTTAGTTCACATAGATAATATCACACATCCACTGTATCCTTGTCAGTTTTTTTATTTTTTTTCTTCCTTGATAGATTACAACCTCATTTAAGAACACAGTGGTGTCTTGCTGTCTTTTCTAGCTAGCATTTAACACACCTGCTACATAATGGGTATTCAATTAACAACCACAAAGTAAATATATATACACAGTGAAAAACCCTTTTGAATTAAGAGTAAGAAGATGTGAGTTTGAGTCCTAACTAGGCTAGTCAAGGTAGGAGTCAAACTCTGCAAACCTCAATTACTTCATGTGTAAGATGACACAATATCTTTTCCGGCCAGGCGCAGTGTCTCATGCCTGTAATCCCAACACTTTGGGAGGCCAAGGTGGGTGGATCACCTGAGGTTGGGAGTTCAAGACCAGCCTGGCCAACATGGTGAAACCCTGTCTCTACCAAAAAGACAAAAAATTAGCTGGGTATGGTACCTATAATCCCAACTGCTTGGGAGGCTGAGGCAGGAGAATTGATTGAACCCAAGAGGTGGAGATTGCAGTGAGCCGACATTGTGCCCTTACACTCCAGCCTGGGTGACAAGAGCTAAATGTCTCAAAAAAAAAAAAAAAATCTTTTCTGTCTACAGTGTTCTATTCTAATCTAAGAACCGAATGAAATCAGGTAGAGGAAAGCACTATGTCAAATATAGACTGCTATATTTAACATAATCTTAGTGTATAATCTCTAATAAAATCTCTATTATTTCACTTGAAATATATCAAAGGTTAAGATTCTAAGGCCAATGTCCAAATTGGGGATAAATATCAACACAATGAAAAATAGGTACTTTATCTTATCTTCTAATGTTCCTAGAAATCAAGGGTGACATCAACTTAAAGTGAGCTGTACTGCATCATACTATTAGTTAGCATGCATAATCACAATATTATAAAGAGCACAGACTTTGGATTAAAATAAGTGAATTCTAGTGCTACCTATTGTTTTGCTTTATTAGCAAATGCTTTTACAGCATTTATTATACATATGTGTAATGCTTCACACACATTAACCCATTTATATCTCACTGGAATCCCATTAAATAGGTCCTATTATTATTGTTATTTGCATTTTACAAACAAGGAAACAGAAGCAGGGAGGTTGGGTAACTTGTTTAAGGTAGCAAAGCTATTATGAGGCCAAGCTGTGATTTATGTCTGGGCAGTCTGGGTCTAGTCTGGCTCTTACCCACTAACATACAGCCTATATCAAAATAATAATATAACAAGGTAGCACAATGCCTGACCCATGATAAATTATTGACGTGTTAGTTTTCTTTTCTTTTGTACATAATGGAGCTCAGGCGACAATGATGATACATGCAAGTTGTCAAGAGATCTGCTACATCATCTCCTGGCAATGCTCTCATTCCGTATGGACTCCGTAAAAAGGGAATTTTATCTGCATAATATACTACCCTACTTTCCATATGAAAATCTTCCAAGAAAACTAGAAAAGAGCAAACCAAATGGATATAGCCCATTTGAATGACTGTGTTAATAGCTTGTGCGTGTGTGTGTGTGTGTGTGTGTGTGTGTGTGTGTAGTTTCATTGGATTGTTAAAATGTCATTACATGGAGCTGAGGCAAAGGTGGAGAATTTGCCAATTCTATTCTTTCATATCTTTTGGTTGTTCTTCGACAAAATCCAGGACATTGATTACATTTTTATCACAATTCTAATGACTCACATTGTATTAACTTGTTCAGTTCTCCCTTCCCATTGCTAATCTCTGAAGCATGCCTCTTACAGTGAAGATGTCACAGTTCCCTCTTTAGCATATCATTCTGGGAGAAATGGTGTGAAAGCACTGTCTCCAAATATAGCTCACATCTCTGCAGCTTCCTTGGCTGCTTCAGACCTAGAGAAGCATATTTGATTACAACTATTGGGGTAGACGAGCATTCTTCCCAGTTCTCATAACTGGGTTCTTACATATTCCTGCAATTGTTACATAATGCAGTTAGTATCAGCACTGTTTTCTTAAAATGTTCCTTCTAGTTTAATACTGTATTCAACTCAATAAATTCCATCTCTCTATTGTCAGCTACATAGAGCTTCTTAGATTATGTACTGGTACATTATCCATATTTTATAGTTACCTAGTTAATAATTTATTTAGCACGCCCATGTGCCAAGTTCTATACTAAGTACTTTATATACATTGTAACATAAGAGTCCCATGAAATTAAGACATTGAATTTCATTAATTCTAAGATGATCTAAAAAAAAAAAACATTTTAACATCTCTGAAATCAGAATGCTTCTGACAATCTGTATCATGTCAAAGTTGTGATAATATATTTTTCTGTGTACATAAAATATTATTACATCTTAAAATCAATGGCTATTTTGGTTCAATGAAATTTATGAGTGCCATATTTATTCCTATTTTAAAGTTAAAAAAACTGAGGTGAAGTCTGTTAAAGGACACCCAAAATTCATTGGATTTACATAATAAGCTAAATAAACATCTGTGTATGCCAATGGAAGACTTTAGTGACTTATTTTCTTTCTAACAGTTCATTGTAGCATAAAGATGGACATCCACCCCATAATATGCATCCTTAACCACTGCAACTCAGGCTCTGGAATTTCACTGGAGCTCAAGTGCCATTGGGCACATTGCTTGAATGTATTAAACCTCATCTATAAAGTCAGAATAATGACACTAATCCCAGATTTCTGAGATTAGGTAAGATAAATCCATGGTAATGTTCAGAACACATCGAGAGATACATTAGTGGTTACTTCAATTTCATAAGACATAATAAGAAGTAACTGACTTTGTTTTGCTGTTTACCCCTAGCCCAATTTTATTCCAGATAACACAGTATCATTACGATGATCTCTTTGTTCCTGCTGTACCAACATTTTGTATGGTACAAATTTCAACTCCAAATGTGGTGAGAGGTTCACCACATTATTCTAGCTAGTATTCCAAAGCCATTCCAATTCATAAAACATACTCCGAGTATCTGCTTTGTTTAAAGTCCTGTTCTTTGTATTAAGAACAGGACTTAAGTTGGTACAAAGGAACCAAGGAGAAATAAGGAATTATCCTGCCCTCACATCATTTTAAGTATAATGTATATACAAGCAGAATATCCATGGTAAAATATGATAAATGCTTTCAGACAACTACAGACAAAAAGGCAATCAGAGAACAAATAAGAAAAAGTTTATATCCCATCCCTTAGATGGGATCATAAGGAAACTCTTTAGAAAAGAGGTAGAATTTAAGATTGGCCTTGAAGGGAAGACAATGTAGGGCAGATCCTAATGCAATCCTAAGAACAGAGAACTTCACAAGCAAAAACAGGCTGGTTTCCTCTTCCACCTATGATGGAGCAGCATATATCAGAATAAGCCTCCCATTAACTATAATAAAATGTGACTATTTAAAAATCTAACAAACAGCTATTTAAGATCATGATAGCAACTAAGAAAACAAGGACACGGGGGGCCAAGATTCGAGAAAGAAAGAAAATACAGTAAAGTGAATCCTGGATTACCTCTGTTTCTTTGCCAATTTAGGTCTGCAAACATAGTGACCAAATAGAAAGCAGTAGCTTTTGGCTTGCTGAAGTCTTACTGGTCTTGGGAGAAACGAATTGGAGTTCAGGGCTATCAAAGTTGCCAGGACATGAAAGACTAAGGACCAGGTTAACAGGGAACCAGAGAATAGTAAGAACAATCCGTGGGCAATTTCCTCTTGAGGCATCTGATGGCTCTGAAGGAAATGAAATATTTCACCCCAAAATATTGAGGACTGTTATGTCAAAGACACTGAAAATGCAGGGGAACACTGCCTCTGTTTGCCTCCTGATGGCAAGACATCAATCCATCATTACTGGAGACAGCACCTGCTTATGGGCCCAGAGAAGCCACCTGAAGCCCTGAAAGAAATCTGGGAACAGTCTATTAACTTCCCACATTTTCCCATCCTTTAAAGGACAAGAACTGTTCTACTCTTTGTTCTGTAACTACACAGAATTCACAGTTCTTTGTTAAAATATTTTAAAGCAAGGTTCCTAAGCCACTGCCTTGAGAGAGTTTTTTTTTTCTTTTTCAGTTTTTGTTTCTGTTTTGAGAAAGGATCTCACTGTGTCACCCAGGCTGGAGTGAAGTGGCGTGATCATGGCTCCAGTAGCCTCTAGTTCCTGTGCTCAAGCAATCTTACCATGTAGCTTGGGACTATGGGTACATGCCACCACACCTAATTTTTAAATTTTTTAATGAGAAATGAGTCTTGCTATGTTGACCAGGCTGGTCTCAAACTTCTGACCTCAAGCCATCCTGCTACCTTGTCTTCCCAAAATGCTGGGATTACAGGCATGAAGCGTCTTGCCTGTTCCAACGGTTTTTTAACTGAGGCTTCTCCCAATTGATAGGTATAGCAGGTGTTAATAAATATCCACTTGTTTATCTTTTGTTAATTTGGCTTATGTTTTGGGAAAATGTCTCAACTAATAATCTAAGAAGGGGAAAGAAAATAAATAATATTTTCTCTCCCAAAACTCCTAAACTACTCATTATCAGGACAAGATGCCTTGAACCCAATCAGAAGCCAGCTGTTAAGAGACTAAAAAGCTAATCAGTGATTTCAGCAATCTGAGTATACGACAGGACAAAAACTGCTGTTGAGGACCCATGGTTGGGGGGCTATCTGGTAAATCATCTGAAGAACCCTGTTTTAAGACAGCAATTACACAGCCCTCACAGCTGAATGATGTACAGGACAAAAACATGTCAACAGTGTCAAGGTTGAGAGTAACTGATCCTGAAGAAATGGTCTGTATGTTTTTCACAGAGAACGTCTTAGTGAGTCTTCTCCTAACTGTATTGTTCACCTGCTGGGGTAATCTTGACTAAGACAATAAACTCTAAAGGCTTCATGTTCTTCATTGGTAAAATAAACGATTAATTCATTCTTTTTAACTAATAAAGTGGATAAACTCAGTGAGCTCTAAAATCTTTCCCTTCAGTAAAAGTCTGATTTTATTTAGTGGTTAACTAAAAAGTAAGCATTATCTGGATAATTTCAATGATACAGGCAGGAAAAAGATTACAAATCCATTGACCATAATGCATAAGCTTGCATGGTGAGGGCCTTTTTGGCTTACTTGCAAATGGGGAGATCTGTATTTGTGTGCAGAGGAAAAAGGGAATACTAATGCTTTCTAATAAGAATTTTACAAGTGAAAGTACTAGGATTTATGTTAAAGTCAGCAACAAAAGGGAACACTAAAAATAGACGAATTACTGAGCATGAGGAACCACAAATGCAATTAAAGAAAATCTTATTTCAAAGCAAGCCTGTAGCAGTTTAATGAGCAAGTAAAACTGTTCTGGGATTACAGAAAATGGGCATCATCCAAGGCCAATTAAAATTCTGAACAAAATATACACTTTACATACATGAATATGGACATATTTTAAATTCTCATAATGATAGTAAAAGTACCATGTTTTTATTTTGACCTTAAAATAACATTTTTGGGGGTAAAATAGAATTTGTTGTTGGTTTGCAAATGTTAATAATCTACACATTTAGGATGATAACAGTAGGAGAAATGTAAAAGGACTGATTTATTTATAAAACTAAAAATAACATTTAGTGGTATAAAAATTGCATAGATCCCTTTAATAGCATTAGCAGGCAAGTGACTAAATCCTCTGAGAATATCATCATTTTTGACTAAAGGGAATAAACTATTCTATGAAAACTATATTCTTTAAGCCAAAATATACAGACAAGGACAATAATATACAAAAGACTCTTTATTCAATTTGCCAGTCTGTCTTTTAATTGTAGTATTTAGCCCATTTACATTAAAAGTTAACATTGTTGTTTGTGAATTTGATCCTGTCATTATGATGGTAGCTGGTTATTTTATCTGTCAGTTGATGCATTTTCTTGATAGTGTTGATGGTCTTTACAATTTGGTATGTTTTTGCAGTGGCTGGTACCAGTTTTTCCTTTCCATATTTAATGCTTCCTTTAAGAGCTCTTGTAAAATAGGCCTGGTGGTGGCAAAAATCTCTCAGCATTTGCTTGTTTGCAAAGGATTTTATTTCTCCTTAGCTTATGAAGCTTAGTTTGGCTGGATAAGAAATTTTGGGTTGAAAATTCTTTTCTTTAAATGTTAAATATTGGCCCCCACTCTCTTCTGGTTTGCAGGGTTTCTGCGAAAGATCTGCTGTTAGTCTCATGGGCTTTCCTTTGTGGGTAACCTGACCTTTCTCTCTGGCTGCCCTTAACATTTTTTCCTTCATTTCAACCTTGGTGAATCTGATGATCATGCCTCTTGGGGTTGCTCTTCTCAAGGAGTATGTTTATGGTGTTCTTTGTATTTCCTGAATTTGAAGATTGGCCTGTCTTGCTAGGCTGGCGAAGTTCTCCTGGATACTATCCTGAAGACTGTTTTTCAACTTGGTTCCGCTCTCCCCGTCACTTTCAGGTGCACCAATCAAACACAGGTTTGGTCTTTTCACATAGTCCCATATTTCTTGGAGGTGTTGTTCATTCCTTTTTATTCTATTTTCTCTAATCTTGTCTTCACACTTTATTTTATGATGTTAATCTTCAAACTCTGATATCCTTTCTTCCACTTGTTCGATTCAACTACTGAAACTCGTCTATGTTTTACGAAGTTCTTCTCTAAACTGGTCATTCTACTTAGCAATTCCTCTAACCTTTTTTCAAGGTTTTAGCTTCCATGAATTGGGTTAGAACATGCTTCTTTAGCTCAGAGGAGTTTGTTATTACCAACCTACTTCTATCAATTCGTCAGGACCCATCGCTGTGCTGTATTCAGGAGAACCATCTCATATGCAGACACATATAGGCTCAAAATAAAAGGATGGAGGAATATTTACCAAGCAAATGGAAAGAAAAAAAAAAAAAAANAAAAAAAAAAAAAAGAAAGCAGGGGTTGCAATCCTAATCTTTGATAAAACAGACTTTATATCAATAAAGATTACAAAAGACAAAGAAAGATATTACATAATGGCAAAGGGATCAATGTACCAAGAAGAGCTAACTATCCTAAATATATATATGCACTCAATACAGGAGCACCCAGATTCATAACACAAGCTCTTAGAGACCTACAGAGACTTAGACTCACTCAATAATAATGGGTGACTTTAGACTCACTCAATAATAATAGGGGACTTTAATAATCTCACTGTCAATATCAGACAGATCAACAACACAGAAAATTAACAAGGACATTCAGGACTTGAGCTAAGCTCTGGATGAAATGGACCTAATAGACATCTACAGAACTCTACATGCCAAATCAACAGAATATGCATTCTTCTCAGCACCACATCGCACTTACTCTAAAATTGACCACATAATTGGAAGTAAAACAATCCTCAGCAAATGTAAAACACTGGAAATCACAACAGTCTCCCAGACCACAGTGCAAACAAATTAGAGCTCAGGATTAAGAAAATCTCTCAAAACTGTACATCTACATGGAAACAGAACAACCTGCTCCTGAACAACTACTGGGTAAATAATGAAATTAAGGTAGAAATAAATAAGTTCTTGGAAAAAATGAGAACAAAGACACAATGTACCAGAATCTCTGGGACACAAAAGCAGTGTTTAGAGGGAAATTTATAGCACTAAAGGCCCACAGTAGAAAATGTAAAATATAAAATGTAAAATCGACACCCTAACATTACAACAGTAAGAACTAGAGAAGCAAGAGCAAACAAATTCAAAAGCTAGTGAAAAACAACAAATAATTAATATCAGAGCAGAACTGAAGGAGACAGAGACACAAAAAATCCTTAAAAAAAAAAAATCAATGAATCCAGGAGCTGGCTTTTTGAAAAGATTAATAAAATAGATCACTGGCCAGACTAATAAAGAAAAGAGATGAGAATCAAATAGACACAAGAAAAAATATAAAGGGGATACCACCACCAATCCCACAGAAACACAAGCTACCATCAGAGAATACTATAAACACCTCTAGACAAAAAAAAAAAAAAACTAGAAAATCTAGAAGAAATGGATAAGTTCCTGGACACATACACCCTCCCAAGACTAAACCAGGAAGAAGTCAAACCCCTGAAGAGGCCAATAACAAGTTCTGAAATTGAGGCAGTAATTAATAGCCTACCAACCAAAACAAACAAACAAAACTCAGGACAAGACAGATTCACAGCTGAATTCTACCAGAGGTACAAAGAGTAGCTACTACCATTCCTTCTGAAACTATTCCAAACAATAGAAAAAGAGAGACTCCTCCCTAACTCATTTTATGAGGCCAGCATCATTCTGTTACCAAAACCTAGCAGAGAAACAACAACAACAAAAAAACTTCAGGCCAATATCCCTGATGAATATTGATGCAAAAATCCTCAATAAAACACTGGCAAACCAAATCCAGCAGCACATCAAAAAACTTATCCACCACAATCAAGTCATCTTCCTCCTTAGGATGCAAGTCTGGTTCAACATACACAAATCAATAAACATAATCTATCACATAAATCTATCACACAAACATAATCTATCACACCACAGGATTATCTTTTTTTTTTTTTTTAAAGAAGCATCACAAGTCAGCTTTATTTATTTCTTACCTGGATAGAGACAAGGTTACAGGCTACCCAGATATGCAGAGGGTATTCAGAGCTACATATATAAGCTCCTTTCCTGGCTAAATTTCTGTTGGTTGGTCCCACTCCCAATAACTAGAACATCACCTGTTAATTTCTTTTTTTTTATTATTGTACTTTAGGTTCTGGGGTACATGTGCAGATCATGCAGGATTGTTGCATAGGTACATACATGGCAAGGTGGTTTGCTGCCTCCATTCTGCCGTCACCTCTATCTGGCATTTCTCCCCATGTTATCCCTCCCCAACCTTCCCACCCCCTGCTGTCCCTCACCTACCCCCTTCAACAGACCCCCCACGAGTGATGTCCCCCGCCATGGTGTCCATGTGTTCTCATTGTTCGACATCTACCTATGAGTGAGAACATGCAGTGTTTGATTTTCTGTTCTTGTGTCAGTTTGCTGATAATGATGGTTTCCAGATTCATCCACGTCACTACAAAGGACATGAACTCATTGTTTTTTGTGGCTGCATAGTATTCCATGGTGTACATGTGCCACATTTTCCTTGTCCAGTCTATCATTGATGAGCATTTGGGTTGGTTCCAGGTCATTGCTATTGTAAACACTGCTTCAATGAACATATGTGTGCATGTGTCTTTATAAAACAATGATTTATATAAAAGAACTATTTATTGTCCTTTGGGTATATACCCAGTAATGGGATTGCTGGGTCAAATGGAATTTCTATTTCTAGATCCTTGAGGAATTGCCACACTGGCTTCCACAATGGTTAACTAATTTACACTCCCACCAACAGTGTAAAAGTGTTCCTATTTCTCCACATCCTCTCCAGCATCTGTTGTCTCCAGATTTTTTAATGATCGCCATTCTAACTGGAGTGAGATGGTATCTCATTGTGGTTTTGATTTGCATTTCTCTGATGACCCATGATGATAAGTATTTTTTCATATGTTTCTTGGCCTCATACACGTCTTCTTTTGAAAAGTGTCTGTTCATATCCTTCACCCACTCTTAAATGGGTTTGTTTTTTTCTTGTAAATAAGTTTTAGTTCTTTGCAGATTCTGGATATTAGCTCTTTGTCAGACAGGTAGATTGCAAAATTTTTTTCCCATTCTGTTGGTTGCTGGTTCACTCTAATGATTGTTTCTTTTGCTGTACAGAAGCTCTGAAGTTTAATTAGATACCATTTATCTATTTTGGCTTTTGTTGCCAATGCTTTTGGTGTTTTAGTCATGAAGTCCTTGCCTATGCCTATGTCCTGAATGGATTTGCCTAGGTTTTCTTCTAGGGTTTTTATGGTGGTAGGTCTTATGTTTAAGTCTTTAATCTATCTAGAGTTAATTTTAGTGTCAGGTGTCAGGAAGGGGTCCAATTTCTGCTTTCTGCACATTGCTAGCCAGTTTTGCCAACACCATTTATTAAACAGGGAATCCTTTCCCCATTGCTTGTTTCTGTCAGGTTTCTCAAAAATTGGATGGTTGTAGATGCATGGTATTGCCTCTGAGGCCTCTGTTCTGTTCCATTGGTCTATATCTCTGTTTTGGTACAAGTACCATGCTGTTTTGATTACTGTAGACTTGCAGCATAGTTTGAAGACAGGTAGCATGATGTCTCCAGCTTTGTTCTTTTTGCTTAGTATTGTCTTGGCTATGCAGGCTCTCTTCGGTTCCATATGAAGTGTAAGGTGTTTTTTTCCAGTTCTGTGAAGGTCATTGGTAGCTTGATGGGAATAGCATTTTGCTTTGGGCAGAATGGCCATTTTCACATTATTGATTCTTCCTAACCATTAGCCTGGAATGTTTTTCCATCTGTTTATGTCCTCTCTTGTTTCCTTGAGCAGTGGTTTCCAGTTCTCCTTGAATAGGTCCTTCATATGTTTGTCAGTTGTATTCCTAGGTATTTTATTCTCTTTGTAGCAATTGTGAATGGGAGTCCGCTCTTGATTTGGCTCTCTGTCTGTTATTGGTGTATAGGAATGCTTATGATTTCTGCACATTGATTTTGTATCCAGAGACTTTGCTGAAGTTGCTTATCAGTTTAAGGAGATTTGGGGCTGACACTATGGGGCCTTCTAAACATACAATCATGTTGTCTGCAAATAGAGACAATTTGGCATCCTCCTTTCCTAATTAGGTACCCTTTATTTCTTTTTCTTGTCTGATTGCTCTGGCTAGAATTTCCAATACTATACTGAACAGTAGTGATGAGAGAGGGCATCCTTGTCTAGGGTGCCTGATTTCAAAGGGAATGCTAACAGTTTTGGCCCATTCAGTATGGTATTGGCTGTGGATTTGTCATAAATAGCTCTTATTATTTTGAGATGCATTCCATCGAAACCTAGTTCATTGAGAGTTTTTAGCATAAAGGGCTGTTGAATTTTGTGGAAGGCCTTCTCCGCATCTATTGAGATAATCATGTGGTGTTTGTCTTTGGTTCTGTTTATGTGGTAGATTACGTTTACAGACTTGCGTATGCTGAACATGATTATCTTAACAGATGCAGAAAAGACCTTTTACAAAATTCAGCACCGCTTCATGCTAAAAACACTCAATAAACTAGGTATTGATGAAACATATCTCAAAATAATAAGAGCTATTTATTACAAACCCACAGTCAATATCATACTGAATGGGCAAAAGCTGGAAGCATTACATTTGTAAACTGGCACAAGACAAAGATGACCTCACTTACCACTCCTATTCAACATAGTATTGGAAATTCTGCCCGGGGTAATCAGGCAATAGAAAGAAATTAAGGTTATTAAAATAAAAAAAAGAGGAAATCAAAATGTCTCTTTTTGCAGATGACTTGATTTTATATTCAGAAAACCCCATCCTCTCAGCCCAAAATCTCCTTAAGCTGATAAGCAACTTCAGAAAAGTCTCAGAATACAAAAGCAATGTGCAAAAATCACTAGGATTCCTATATACCAATAACAGACAAACAGAGAGCCAAATCATGAATGACCTCCCATTCACACTTACTACAAAAAGAATAAAATACCTAGGAATAAAACTTACAAGGGATTTGAAGAACCTCTTTAAGGAGAACTACAAGCCACTGCTCAAGGAAATAAGAGAGGACACAAACAGATGGAAAACATTCTATGCTCACAGTTAGGAAGAATCAATAATGTGAAAATGGCCATACTGCCCAAAGTAATTTATAGATTTAATGCTATTCCCATCAAGCTACCATTGACCTTCTTCTCAGAATTAGGAAAAACTACTTTAAAAATCATGTGGAACCAAAAGAGAGCCTGCATAGGCAGGATGATCCTAAGCAAAGAGAACAAAGCTAGAGGCAGCAGGCTATCTGACTTCAAACTGTACTACAAGGCTACAGTAATCAAAACATGGTACTGGTACCAAAACAGATATACAGACCAATGCAACAGAACAGAAGCCTCAGAAATAATGCCAGACATCTAAAATCATCTGATCTTTGACAAACCTGACAAAAACAAGCAATGGGGAAAGGAGTCCTTATATAATAAATGGTGTTGGGAAAACTGGCTAGCCATATGCAGAAAACTGAAACTGGACTCCTTTCTTACATCTTCTACAAAAACTAATTCAAGATAGATTAAAGACTTAAGTTTAAGGCCTAAAGCCATTAAAACCCTAGAAGAAAATGTAGGCAATGCAATTCAGGACATAGGCATGGCCAAAAACTTCATGACTAAAACACCAAAATCAATGGCAAGAAAGGCCAAAATCGACAAATGGGATCTAATTAAAACTAACGAGCTTCTGCACAGCAGAAGAAACTCTCAGCAGAGTGAACAGGCAACGAAAAGAATGGCAAGAAATTTTTGCAACCTATCCATCTGACAAAGGTCTAATAATCAGAATCTGCAAGGAACTTAAACAAAACTACAAGAAAAAAAAACAAACAATCCCATCAAAAAGTGGGTCAAGGACATGAACAGACACTTCTCAAAAGAAGATATTTATGCAGCCAATCAAAATATGAAAAAAGGTCATTAGAGAAATGCAAATCAAAACCACAATGAGATACCATCTCATACTAGTTAGAATGGCAATCATTAAAAAGTCAGGAAACAACAGATGCTGGAGAGGGTGTGGAGAAATAGGAATGCTTTTACACTGTTGGTAGGCGTGTAAATCAGTTCAACCATTATGGATGACAGTGTAGCCACTGCTCAAGAATGTAGAACCAGAAATATTTGACACAGCAATCCCATTACTGGGGATATACCCAAAGGATTATAAATCATTCTACTAAAAAGACACATGCATAACGTATGTTTATTTCGGCACTATTCACAATAGCAAAGACTTGGAACCAACCCAAATGCCCATCAGTGATAGACTGGATAAAGAAAATGTGGCACATATTCACCATGGAATAGAATGCAGTCATAAAAAAGTATGCGTTCACGTCTTTTGCAGGGACATGGGTGAAGCTGGGAACCATCATTCTCAGCAAACTAACATAGGATCAGAAAACCAAACGCCACATGTTCTCACTCATAAGTGGGAGTTGAATAATGAGAACATATAAACACAGGGAGGGGAACATCACATACTGGGGCCTGTTGGGGGGTGAGGGACTAGCGAAGAAATAGCATTATAAGAAATATCTAGGCCGGGCGCGGTGGCTCAAGCCTGTAATCCCAGAACTTTGGGAGGCCGAGGCAGGTGGATCACGAGGTCAAGAGATGGAGACCATCCTGGTCAACACGGTGAAACCCCGTCTCTACTAAAAAAAAATACAAAACATTAGCTGGGCATGGTGGCGCGTGCCTGTAATCCCAGTTACTCAGGAAGCTGAGGCAGGAGAATTGCCTGAACCCAGGAGGCGGAGGTTGCGGTGAGCCGAGATCGCGCCATTGCACTCCAGCCTGGGTAACGAGAGCGAAACTCCGTCCCANAAAAAAAAAAAAAAAAAGAAATAGCTAATGTAGATGACAGGTTGATGGGTGCAGCAAATCACCCTGGCACTTGTATACCTATGTAACAAACCTGAACATTCTGGACATGTATCCCAGAACTTAAAGTATAATAAAATACATACATACATATACACATATATCTATACACACACATATATATACATATATATATATAAAATACATATATACATATATACACACATATATACGTATGTATACATATACATATATGTATGTATATATATATGTGTGTGTGTGTGTATACATATATTTATATAGAAAGAGAGAGAGAGCATGCGCAAGCATTACTATAGCCATAGGTAGCAAGGCTTGATGAGTGAAATAATTAAATCCATAATAATTTATAACTTACACTAAGAAGTGTTTCTTATGCAACACAAATAATTGCATTGCTGCAAATGTACATCTAATAATGGCAAATTATAGTTAATTTTGTGGAAAACAGTGTTTCCAGTTTATTAGACACTTTTTACTGTAATTATTCTATGTTTAGACATGTTTGTATATGTGGTATAAATACCTACAGTATACTGTGTATAAACATGCTGTATGGATGTATAGCCTAAGAGAAATACACTATAACCTACATCCTAGATGTGCAACAGGCTATACCATCTAGATTTCCACCATCCAGAACAAATGTAGATGGTGTAGCCTGTTGTATGTCATTTATACCATCTAGAACACTCTATGATGTTCATACAACAATAAAATTGCCTAATGACACATTTCTCAGAATATGTGTATATCATTAAGCAATGCATGGCTGTGGCAGAAAAAGCACTGGATTAAAATCCCAGTTTTGCTTTTAACCATCTGTGATTTCAGGCAAGTTTCCAAGTCACAGGATCTGTGTAAGGAGTGAGGTATGGAAGACACCTAATGCAGTACCTTGAGTCTGTGTGTTCAGACCATATGGTAATTCTCTTCCTTCTATTACTTATTTCATCCAACAAAGATTTGCCGAGTTCCTCTAATGAGTAAGGTGATGAATTTAATAGATAAGTCTGGAACTGGAAGGGTGATTTGTAGAAAGAATGTCTTGGCTTATTCAAAAAATGAAAAAATTTTTCCTCAGTAGTGTGTTCTCCCAACAGAAGAGAAAATAGAGTGTGTGAGAAGCAGAGCTCAATGGATAGTTAGAATGGCCAATCTGTCCCTCACAGTGGCAGCTCACAGGCTCCCCCAGTATCATATGGCCATCTCATTTAAGGCTCTTGTCAGAGCTACACAAGGTCTGCTTCCTGGGGAGCCAGTGTCAGGCGTGCTACATGGCCCCAAACTCATGGATACTGAGGCATGGTCCAACTTTGACCCTCCGTGGGCTGCTTTTGACAATAGTCACTGGCAGTTGGAGAAGGTTATGTTGTACTCACCTGCATTTGAACCCTGCTGCCCTATGACCTTGGCATTTGAACACAGGTGAAAGTTCTTGAGTTCTTTCTCTCTCAGGTTCGTTTTCTTTTGTTTTGTTTTGTTTGAGATGGAGTCTTGCTCTGTCGACCAGGCTGGAGTGCAGTGGTACGATCTTGGCTAACTTCAACTTCTGCCTCCCAGATTCAAGCAATTCTCCTGCCTCAGCCTCCTGAGTAGCTGGGATTATAGGAGCCTGGCTAATTTTTTGCATTTTTAGTAGTGATGGGGTTTCACTATGTTAGCCAGGATGATCTCAATCTCCTGACCTCATGATCCGCCTGCCTCGGCCTCCGAAAGTGCTGGGATTACAGGTGTGAGCCACCTTGCCCAGAACCTTCTCTCAGGTTTTTCTGAGTTTGGAGCACTTCAAATAACTGCAAACACTGTATACTTCTGAAAGACCTACTCCATGGTGTTGAGACGGTATCTATTCAAACTCCCTGCTATCAACAGAAGGGTAGTATGTCTGCTTTACCAGAAATTCCCATGTCTCAAAAAGATGAACGGAATTTGGGACTGAGGCTTACCGGGTCATATAACTCAGTAGAAAAATGCTAAAAACACTAAGCCCCAGTCAGCCTACCTGCATGACAAAACATTCCTTTTTAGCAATAAGGTGGTTACCAAACTGGCCAGGCAAGGTAATGGCCTATTTCAGGGTCACCATTCCTTTGCAAAGTGATGCCCCATTTCATTTGCCAAATCAATCCACCAATTATGGGCCAAAGTTTGAGCTGTGTGTTTTTCTGTTGTTATTGTTTTTTTGAGACAGAGTTTCACTCTGTCACTCAGGCTGGAATGTGGTGGCTCGATCTTGGCTGACTGCAACCTCCAACTCCTGATCTCAAGCAATTTTCGTGCCTCAGTGTTCCAAGTAGCTGGGATTACAGGCATCCATCGACATGCCCAGCTAATTTTTATATTTTTAGTAGAAACACGGTTTTGCCTTGTTGGCCAGGCTGCTCTCAAACTCCTGACTTCAGGTGATCTGCTCACCCAGGCCTCTCAAAGTGCTGGGATTACAGGTGTGAGCCACCACACCCAGTCATACATACACAGGAGATCAAATTCATTCTGGAGCACACTTCAATTAGTATAACAAAAGGCTAATGCCATTTTTTAATGATTTAAAAAGAAAACTTGAGATTTCTCTCATGGTTCTCTCATTGCCCAAAAGGTCACAACCTGATCTACCTCACTGGTCATTTGTAATTTGGTATTTCCTTCATTTAGAGGAATCCTGGCATCCTTCTTCCTGCTCCACTGATTTTCAAATTCTTCTGGAATGAAGCCATGTGTGTACACAGAGACAGATTCACACAACACATCCAGATGGGTAGGATTTACTAACACACTATACAATTCCTTCCAGCAACAGTCAGGGCCCCTTAAGGCACCTGGTCTACCGCGTGCCCAATCCCACAGCACTACACTCAGCTACTTTTTTCAGATTACTTTCTGTATTTGATAACAGCTGACTCCAAAGGACATATCTATTCCATTATCTATAAAAAACTCCCCCTGTAGACATCCAAAAGAAAGTTTCTCCAAAGCAAAACACCTGCATGTAAATACTCAAAGGTAGGCAATAGCATCAAGGCTTCTTCAGAAACACTGGCATGATAATAAAACACCTCAGAAAATAATAACTGGCTTCCTACACCAGGCCTCCCACCAACCCTAAGGAGAAGCACAAGGATTTAGGACACAGGGCACCACCCTTTTCTTACTTCTGTCTTCTCAGCAGCTGGTAAGGGCCTAACAGGAGGTGCCTTATCAGGGGTTAATGTCAGGTTAGAAAGTAGATGAATCTCTTACCACAGTCCCAGCCAGAATATCTCTGCTATGCACAGGGTATAGAATCAAGTTTTTAAGCATTCAAATTAAATCTTGCCTTCAATGCCTTCAACATAAGGCAGATAAAGTGTATATAATATAAATTTATTACTCCATTCCTTAAGTGAGCAGTACATCTGATAATTATGGATGGTACATATTCTATTGTTCATTCATATTTTCAATAGCTATGCACTGGATGCCTTTTCTATGCCAGGTTCTATAAATACAGCTGTTAAGAAGATAAGAAGCATGCCCTCATGGAGTTTATATTCCCACGCTGGAGACAGACAATAATGGAGTAAATTAACAAATAAAATTATATAGAAATTTCAAGTAGTGTAAGAAAAATGAGGGAGAATAAGAGAAGACAGAATGAACAGCAGATGAAATATTTTCACAGTGGCCAGAGAAAACTCTCTGATGAACGGGGCAAAGGGTGATGATGATGGAAAAGGGTGACTGATGTGAATATCTAGGGAGAATCCAAAAAAAAATCGAGGGTGATGACTGGCTACTCTTCCTGCTCACTTGAGCAATAAAATTCCATGATTCTAAAACACTGCCAAATTGTACTTTGCTGGAAGATATTTCTCTTGGAGTACAAGTGGCAAAATAGCAAACGGAACTTAAAAATAATGAATTGGTTAAATATGAGAGAAACAGATAAATAGCTACTTAGACATTCTTGTTTGGGAATTATTCTAAAAGCATAAAGAGATGTTTAAATGATGGTTTGCTATGTGAATAAATATTTTTTAAAAATCTGGAAAAATTGGTTTCCAAAGGTCCTGGGCTGGGAACATTTGAGGACCAGCAAGAAGGTATGATGGGCTGGGAAGGAGTGAGCGTGGCAAGCACATTAGGAAAGGGGCTGGATGGGGGCAGGGGCCCAGCCATGGAGGTCCCTGAGGACGATGGCAAGAACTTTAACTTGGTTCCAAGTATGATGGGAGACCCCTGGAAGATTTGAGCAGAGGAATGATTGCCTTTGATTTATATTTTCAAAAGTTCATTCTGTTTGCTCTACGGGCAGCAAACGGCAGGGGGCAGAAAGGGAAGCTGGACACCAGCTGGAGGCGACGGTGGCAGTCCAGGCAAGAGGTCATGATAGCTTGGACTCAGTTGGTGATGACAATGGTGATAAGATGTGATCAGATTCAGTGTGTGTTTCTGTGGACAACAATTATAGTTATGTATTACATGCTCAGAGTCACCCCTTTACTGCATTACGTAATGTAAGAAGTCACATACAACAGCTCTGATGGATAGCATAGGAGGCTCACTTTACAGGCGAGGGCTCCAAAGCCCAAACGCTTGCTTCCTGAGCTCCCAGACCCTCTCTGCCCAGCAGGACTTGCAATGCTTCCTAAAACAGTGGAAGCTCATCCTCACCAAGGGAGTGACGTCTGATTGCTATCTCCACCCTATGCTGCTTTCTGTCTCCCTAGACAAGTGACTGTATCAGGGCTCAGAACTGGGTCAACTGTGCACCAGAATCTTCTTTTTCACCATTACCTATTCTGTCTCCCAAACTGGGTAATGATAACCACAATGAGTGGAAGAGGGTCCTTCCTACTTGGTAAAAACAGTACAGTGTCTCTACCTCTGAAGCTTGGAGAACTACTCTTATAAAAATGAACGTTTAGCATATAGATGAAATTTCACCTCATCTAAATACAAGATCTAATCATTTCTGACTCATTATCGTATCCTTCTTGACTGCTTTCCTGTACTTGCTGTGTTTGCCTTCTTGCTGATCACCAAATCCCAGTTACTGTATCATTGAATCACAAATTCATGATTTAAGCAATACTGTATATACACTGATAATTTCAATCCTTATGGTTCTCGGGAAATTAAGAAAGTTAAGTTTTATTTACGTAGGACTTTGATACTTTCAAAGGAAAAACACTATTTCTTTAAATGGTTAATAAAGAACCACGTAGTATAAGAACTTGAGGGAGATTTCAGACTCATTCCACATAGTGACTGTCCACGCTGAGTGCACTCTAGAAACATATGGGGAGTCCCCTCCCTGCAACAGACCATTTACATCAGAATCTCTGCAGGTGGGATCTGGGCAGCCATAACTTTTAAAATCCCCAGGTGATCCCAATATGCACTCAGGGTGGAGATCACTGATCTCAACCAAGTTCCCCTCCAGGAACCTCCCGCTCACCATTTTCAAATGAAAGAAAATGAGCCCCAGAGGAGGGAAGTGACTTGCCAACGGAAAAGTCAATTTGAGGGAGAGCCACAACTGAAACCCGAGTTTCCTAACTGCTGGTCCAATTTGCATTCAGCATCCCCCAGACACAGAGGAGTGTAAGGGAGGAGGTGGAGTTTCACCATCTGTAATTGTGATGATTCTATCTCTGAGGCTTCATTTCTCCTGATTCGCCACCTTCAGTGTCTTGCCTCAGCTGCCAAAATAGTGTAGCTTGGAGGAAAGTGATGCTAAAAAGCTGTGACAGGACCCCACAGCAGCAGGACCGCCAATTTCCAACAGGTGCTTTTTTTTGATCCTTCAAAGAAGCACCATGCTCCTGAGTGAGCAGACATCTGAAGACTGCACCATGCAGGCTACTAAAAAAGAAACAACTGCTCTACAGCTACACACTAATAGCCTTTGACTAATCTCATACTCTGGAACTTGACCTAAGGAAGTATTCATGGACATAAACTCATGTTTGGCTACATGTGAATGTTTACTGCAGCACTGCTTATGTAAGAGAAAAGTGGAAACATCACAGAAATATCTTGGAAGAACCAAGGAAATTTCAAAATATACAATTAAATTTTTAAAAGCTACAACATACCAGCAATATATTACCCATTTGGTAAAAGTAAATGTAATGAAAAAATATTAGAGTGTGGATGGTTCTCACTATCTCTTTTTAAATGGCCTATATTTTCAAATGTTTCTATATAGCACATATATTCCATTTAAAATAAGAAAAGGGTTTTATAATACATATTTAAAGCTGCAGGACAGTAAACACATGCACAGAATTGTATTTGGTTCCAAACCTTTTTGACACTCTATGGCCTTCTGCTTATTACTAGTATGCCTTTTTCCCCTTAGACCAAGAACAGAAACCAGGCACCCACTTCATGCCACATTCTACAAAATGAATAAACATTTGTAATGGGAGAGTCAAATTAAAACTTCCCCTACTTTATGAGTCAAATGCTAAGAGGAATATTTAATGGCATAGAATTATAGTTTTTATGAAATTAGAGTGAACATGTCAACATAGTCCATCTTCCCAGTTTCCAGGTTATTTGGCAATAGGTACTGAGTACTTGCTGTGTGCCAGGGACTGCTCCAGGCTTGGGAACTTAACTGTGGACCAAAAAAATTGTCTAAATGCCCCACTCTTATGGCACTTACTGAGAAGAGCAAAGATCACCTGGTAACCATCAAGCAGTCCATCCAGGGACAAAGCTATTTATCTAAGGAATTCAGAAGTAATTAGACTTCCCTATTATGTAAAGCCAGCAACTGGTTCCAGATTTCCTTCCCAAAAAATGTATAAGTAACTACAATTTCTATACATCTCCAGAATGCATGCATATAGAAACTCATTGTGCAACCCTTGCTGACATCAAGGAACCAAAATGTCTACAAATGTGATCATTTATCAGGACTTACATGGTTAATATGGACCAAATTACCCTTCAGCTCCCACTTTAAGGTCCATAAATACCCCTAAGGAAAAACCCACTGTGGTGTGTTCTATCCTCTCTTGTTTAGGCCCCCCGCTGCACTTTTCTGCCGCTTATGCAGGTACTCTCTGTCTAATAAAACTTTTCTAACTTATACTGCTGTCAGTAAATCCTTCTTGCTCCCAACAAGTCTACCACTTTCTGATGCTGGGCTCTGACACCTGGCCTGGCCCTTGCATTGTGGTGAGAAGAGACAGTAAACATGCCAAGTGTAGGTAACATGCAGCCAGGAGGGTCCCGGTGTGTTGGGGACCAGTAGGAGGAGGCTGCTGCTGTTCAGAGAAGAGTGGCCTGGCAGTGCCTTCCTGATAAGATCACATTAGTAAAGAGAGCTGAAGAGGCAGCCAGCTCTGTGAATTTCTGGGAGAAAAAACATTCCATGCATCTTCCCACATAAATGAAGGGGAAAATATCTTTCCTCTTCCATTCTTCTTTGGGTCATTGGGAATTACATTTCTGATGTGGGTTTCATCAATGCATGGCTACAGGATGGTCCAGATGAATACCTGCTGAGATAGTGGGGAACAGAAAAGAGAAAAGGGAGGAAAAAGGTCTTTGGATTTGTCTACTGACAATCTCTCCAAAAAACCTCCAATCTTTGTGTTTTCAATAGTGTGTAAGTGGACGCTACCCATAAAAAGCCATTTATAATAGAGATTCCAGACTGAAATGGTTAAGAAACGAAACATTTCCTGATAATCTCTCTTACCTAATATATGTACTCATATCTGTCTGCTTAAAAAAAGATACGAACAAACTATACATTTAACAGAGATTTCCAAAATATTTTTTAAAAATCTCTAATATGAAATATATGTTCACAAACTGACTATATAAACGCCTAACATGCCAATGCATAAGCTTAAATTTTCTGACCAATGATGCTTACCTTCAGAAAAAATCTTTTTCTAAATAACACTATATTGTATGGAAAGGGCTAAGTAAAAAAGTGAAGACTACTTATAGAAAGCAATTTATAACAACAAATGTGAAATGGGAAAATAAATTTAATTTTCCTCTTTTACTATAGAAAAATGAGACCTAGATCTAACCATGGTCATTAATATTTTGGCTTCAAAATACAAAGCACATTTATCCTACCACAGATTAAACTGTCAAGTGATGAATACCTCAAAGTTTAAAATAAGAGTAAAGGTCATATTATACCTGTAGACAGGATTTCTATTTAATAGAACCACTGTAAATTGCAACTTAATAGAAGAATTACACGGCACGACGCTGCTTTGTTTCTCTGGGTTTTATATTACCACCAAAACCCTCAAGAGCTAAGATAATCTGCATAGGATTTGAATTTCAATTTAAATTTAGCATCTGTCAAATTACATCATCAAATACACAACACCAACATCACTTCAGTCTCTCAACAACAAGTAAAATGTTCCTTACAGTATATATAAGATGAAATATTTCTTCTAGGGATAAACGGAAGACTTTCAGGATGATCAAAATATTAAATTCTTTATATACTATGCTTAATGGCCAGAAATGCAACAATAATGGTTAAGCAAGAATAATGGTTAGCTTTTCAAAAGTTGAGATTGGTTTCTAAACAAATTAACTTCATATCAGAGGCACAATTACTGTTTTCTGAAAACTAGAAGAATGAGCTATAAATAAGAAGCTTCAGGTCCTTTCTGGACCTTTCCAGATTTCATGGTTATAAAATTACTTCCTTTTTGAGAAGCCAGGAGATTTTTAAGAGAGCCAGTAGGAGAGATGATGATTGAATTTTTATCAAGGATTAGAAGACAGAGGTAAGATTTCTTCCAAATCCTCTAGATATGCATTTCTATGACCTAAAATACATAAACAAGTCATACACCCAGGTCATCTTAAGCTACACTGCCAAGAATGTTATTTAACACTTAGATGAATTATGGCTTTTAATAACAGAGTGTAGAATTTCTGGCTATTGGAATTTCTGCTAGTAGACCCGTGAAGAGTTACAGTTTAGTGCAAAATAAATACATACACAAATACATGCATACTAAGTGAGAAGGTGAGAGTATTTTGGCAAGGAAGATCAAGGTCAAGCATAAATGATAGCTAGACTGTATGTATCTAATGAGAAAAATGAAGTGAGAACTGAGGCTCTTAAAAAATATGTTTCTTAAATACCTAAATGATAGAGAATCACATACACTCAAGGCTTGGGAAGGCCCTTAAAGCTGTCACCCACTGGAAGTCCATCCATAAATCCTGGGATCAGAAATTCTACAATGTTCCCATTCAGTTTTAATCTCAATGCCAGAGAAAGCTTACCCTTTCAAGGAAACCTCTTCCATTTCTAAACACTTCTATGCTTATGAATTTGTTTTTCCTTTGCTGAACCAAGTCTGTCTTCTGTAACTCCTCCTCACTACCCCTAGTTTGGCTCCATAAAGATGGAGTCCCAAACATTGTGAACTTGGGGTTGAGATGGGAAACACAAATGAACACAGCAGGCCAAGGGCCTGATGGTAAAAAGTGATGGAGACTTGGACCAACTAGAGGGCACATCGGAACAGCCAGCCACTGCTCAGTTCCAGCTACTCCTGCCATGGGGGAATGCAGGCCCAAGTTACTGGGTTTTCTGATCAAGAAGCCAGAAACTGGGAAATTTACTCAAAGTATTCTAAGTTTTAAATATATAAAGAATAAATTTTAGAGTTGAAATACCTCTTAGTGGTCAACTAAACCAAACCTTGCACTTTGTAAGTAAGAAAACTGAGGGTGAGAACGGAAAAAGTGACTTGAAGTCAAATGGTGAATCAGAGGGAGGTCTAGAAGAGACGAGGCCCAAACATAAGGTCCCATTCTCCCATTACATAATTAAGATGCATTCCTGCAAGCCAACAGTGCATCTGTTAACATATTCTGGAACAGAAAATCAGCCTTAGATCTCTTCCTGTATCTATGATTAAGTAACCACTACCCACATCTAGCCTTCAGAATACCCTTTCAAGCTGAGAGGGTATACAGAGCTGTAGCTCTAAGCAGAGACCAGCAGACAGACTGCCTGGGTTGCAAGCCGAGCTCTACCACTTACTGCCTGCGTGACCAAGTTACACAGTTTGCCTCAGTTTCCTGATCCATCAGAGACAATAAGGATAACTATTTCACAGCGTTGTTGTGAGAATTAAATTTATATATACATAAAATGCTTAGAACATGCCTGGCACAGAGTAAGCACTATTTGGTCAATGTTATTACTCCCCAACCCCAACATGCTAAAATAAAGAGAGCTGATCTTATCACTTAAAGAAAAATGTAAAGCAAACGTACACATAAATATTCTAGAAAAATGAGTTCTTAAAAAAACTTTATTAAATTAAAGCAGCTAGGTCCTTTACAGAGTTTAAGGCTAAGGTAGACTTCAGCAATCAAAATAATGGCCATAAAGGTAGCATGAATCCATAAATTAAACTCTGAGCACCCACCTATGGAGGAAGAGCCTCAGCAGATCTACTACTTTTTGCCTCCAATCTTGGACAAGTCTAGAATACATAGATATACTCCATCCTAGGCTCCTCCTTTCCAAGGGCCAAACATGTTCTCCAGAGTTACTGAAACCATTTCCTCCCTTCCTCCATCTCCAAGTTGCTGTTAAGGACCTAGTCTCTCAAAAGTTCTTCCTAGACAGCTAGATTTTTAATTTCCTGTTAATTACATACTAGCAATAGACAGAAAGATATCAAACATTCTCTTTTAAAAAGGAAAAAAACAACAACATACCATTTCCTCAATATCACAATTCAGTCACAGATAGCCTGCACATAGCCCACCACGTTTATCACACATGCCCTTGCTATGATGAGATTTCAATTTAAGCCAAAAGAAAGTACAAATGCAACAGGAGAATCTTAAATGTTCATCAGTCAGAGGGAGGCGGAACACCCTGTTTCAATTCGTTAAGCCACAAATTGGCACAACTGCTCTGGCCTCTTCAGTATGAAAGGGTAAATAAGGAATTCTTTCCTAAGTCTGGCTGCCAGGGGCTCAGTGAGCCTGAGAGATAAGATGATCCAGTCTGCAGCTCCTGCATGTCATTGCGTGTCACTGAGTTCAGTGCTTAGAAGGGTTAACATTTATTGACTGCTTTGTG
The DNA here is from genome assembly GCF_001604975.1 of Cebus imitator. Taxonomy (NCBI): domain Eukaryota; kingdom Metazoa; phylum Chordata; class Mammalia; order Primates; family Cebidae; genus Cebus; species Cebus imitator. The sequence goes on from NW_016107319.1 coordinate 6,545,827, forward strand.
CCAGCTACAGATTTAACCACTGTACATGCATTTATCTATCTAATTCACGTAATAAGCAACCGAGGTAGATGGTGTTATCCTCCACTTCACAGATGAGGAAACCTACGCCCTGAGAGGTTGAGTAACTTGCACAAAGATACACAGTGACAAAGTAGTGCCACCAGGACACAAATCCAAGTGGTTGGCTCGAGAGGATACACTCCTAATTAATCAGTGCCCTAAACTGCCTCTAGAAATTTCTAATATCATCATTTTTCTCAGAGTATATTGAAAGAAGGTTCACAGGCAGGCATCAGACCAGCTTTGAGGAGATAATTTGGGTCTCACTGGCTTTGCCCATACCTGAAAGTTCACTTCTGGGGCTTTTACTAGTTGGAAGATGCATTTCTGTAGGCTTTTTGCTATGGCCTTCTTGGTGCTCTTGCACTAAAGATATGGCCTAGCATCCCTTAATAAGGGACATATAAATCTCTGGTCCATAGGCTCTAAAAAAAAAGTGAGAGAAGCAGATTTTCTCTATTAATCACTCTCTCTCTTTACTAGGATAAAAGTGTATGAGTTGAAAGTCTGGAAAAGATTAAATAATGGTGGGCATAAGGGAAAAGGGAATAAAATAAAAAGCAGAAAAAAGAATTAAGAATATGTTAAAAAAGTAACAGTCATCAGGGAAATGAAAATTTAAAACAAAATGAAGAACACTTCACATCCACTTGAATGGGCAAAATAAAAAAAAAAATAATGAATGTTGATGAGGCTGTGAAGAAATTAGAACCCTCAAACACTGCTGGTGGGAATGTGAAATGATGCAGTTGCTTTGGAAAACAGTCTAGAAGTATCTCAAAAGATTAAACCATAGAGTTGCCATATGACTCAGAAGTTCTACCCCTAGGTATATAATCAAGAGAAATGTACATACAAAAATTCGTACATAAACGTTCATAGCACAATTATTCGTAACAATCAAAAAGTAGAAACAACGTAATTTTCCAATCGTTGATGAATAGATACCAAAATGTAATATATCCTTACAAGGAAATATTATTCAGCAATAAAAAGGGCTTAAGTACTGACACATGCTGCAACCTTGATGAACCTTGGAAAGATTATGCTAAATCAAAGAGACTAATCACAGAAGTCCACATATTATATGATTCCATTTATATGAAATGTACAGAAGATGCATTTAAATACATAAAGATGGAATGTAGATTAGCTTAGGGCTGGGAGTTTGGAAATAATGGCGAGTGACTAGGAGTTGGAGAATAATAATGGGGAAGCACAAGAGTTTCTTTTCAGAACTAGATAGTGATGATGGCTGCACAGCTCCATCAATACACTAAAAGCCATTGAAATGTATACTTTAAATGAGTGAACTGCAGAGTATGTTTTTATTTCAATAAAGCTATTATACTTGGGGAAGGCGAGAGAGACTTGTTATAAAGCAAACCTACTGGTCTACCCCAGGAGAAGCTGTGCCCTTTTGAATGAGAAGTCATAGTTATATAAGTGGAAGAAAAAAAACATTATTTAAGCAAGAAAAAAAAAAAAAAAAAAACAGAAAAGGTATATGAAAAAAAGAAAACAATTACTATTTAATTGAATTTCGAGATATGCAAATGCATAGATGTTAAACAATAGGTTGCATAGCTCTAAATCCAGACTTTCTCCTCACCTAAAATCTATCAGTTCCAAAAACAAAGGATCTAGGGGAAAGGTGATACATTATCAGCTTTTGCATTTTAAAAAAACTTTTTAAAAATTGAATTTTAAAGTTTACAAATATGAAGATTCTCTGGTATTGTAACTCAAGTTCATAAAATAAAAATATTTGATTAGCATCTAAAATGTGTAGTTTCCCAAGCTGAATTTAGAAATCTGACCTCAAATTTAACTACATAAAACTTTCAAGATCTGGAGCTACATGCAAGGCACTGACAGCCAGACAAGTGCTGGCAGTGTTTGAGATTTAGGCAGACAAATTTCAGAGTACAGTCAAGGGTTTACCATGCTACCCTGACATGTATCTGCTCATAAAGACACTCTAGCAGAAATCAATGCTAGCCTCTGACTAAAGTGAGTCTCCTAATGTGGCAAAATGTCAGAAGATAATATGGAGCTTTCTGGGTTTTGCCAGATATAGCATTAACACATTTTTGGAAACTGAACAAAAAAATTTCCAATTTTTTTGCCTTTAACTTTCAAACTACAGTATTACTAAGCCTCCTACTCCCACTGTCTTAATCAAGCATCATTTGTGTGGGAAATCTGCTTTCTTTAAAAATAAGCAAGCCATTAATTGATCCAATATGTTGGCAGCTCTAGAGAACCTTTTTAGAGAGGAACAAATGATGTCTTTTACTTTATGTTCAAAGAAGGCGAGTTTAAGATTTCATGCATATGCACAGAGAAACAAAGAATCTCACAAAGTCAGCTAACAATCTTCTTGGAGTTTAAAGAGCAACAACAAAAGCCTCCTTCACCCCCTTCCATTGAGGTTGTAAATATTAAGTAACATGTTTATCTAAAGATACTTTACATGACTTAAAGTGCTTTCCACGGTCCTTAACATCCTTGAATATCAAAGTTTCAGTAGTGCTCCTATGATTCAAGGTTAGAGTGCTATCTTTTCCCTTAGAAAATTGTCGCGCTCAAAAAAATATATCGAATATTCTGAAAATGCTGTATGGTAACTTTTCTAAGAAAGTAACTGCCTCTCCTCCTCTTCATTAATTAACACATTGCATTTTTCTTGCCTGTGTTTTAGAAGTCTGGAACATTTCCCCTCCCCACCTGTTTGTAAGGTTGACAAATTTCCCTGACTAAAACAGCTGGTGTTGATTACTGGAGGCAAACCAATTGAATATTTCACTAATAGGTGACATGAGCTCTCTGAATGGAAACTTGTCCTCAAAGAGAACACTCCTGCAAATGTAGCCAGAGCTTGGTGTTCCATTTCAGCAGCGTAACTATTTAGTCAAATCTGGTTTTTAAAGAAAACAATACTTTTGACTAGGAGGCTCCACTCAGAAAATGCATCTGTCATTTTTCTTCCCTCCTGGGCACTGGATCCCACAGTCTCAGCTTAAAAACCCCTCTGGGGAAGGAGGGCCCACTTCTCAGGCACATGAATGCAAGCAGCAAGCCCTGACATAAGGATAGTCTGCTAAAACTAGTGGCTTATGGACTTATGTTAACAAGCCTGGGGATGGCTTTTGATTTGCGGGAGAGAGCGGTTCCTACCATCAGGGAACATTGCTTATGTCAGACATATGTGTTATTGAGTTTTGGGACGGTAATGCATTTCTAGTGCTGGTACCTGCGATCATTAACAAAAACTTATTCTTCCTAGCCTGAAAACCCTTCTTTCCAGCCAGAGAAAACCTGCAGCATATTTAACCTCCCAATTAGGCAAAGGATAATGCAATAACTAGAAAAGTAGTTACAACGTTAGGGTCATCACACTCTTCTTGGCTTGTTGAGGACTGTTATTATTTACCATTGTGGCCACCTGTCAGTTTCTCTGGATGACAGCCTGGCAGAACATAGCACTTTAAATATGATTAATGAAGAAGGTAAACCCAGAAGGGGAACTTTCCCTCGAAGAGCTGAAACCTGACTTGAAGAAGCAAGTTCGCGGTGCTGAGCTGCCAGCTGGTAACCGTACCACTCTCCTGATATACAGGGACGCCTGCATCAGGGATATACCTGATGCACAGACCCAAGAGCAGTACTGAGTTATCAGATCTGCCGGTTCCAAACAAGTGCTGGGCCGGTCACTAACCTAGAACCTACAATATCTGAGCCCCGCCCTCCAAATCCCACCTTCCAGGTCCCCCTCGGAAAAGTTTGCCCGCCACGTTGAGCCCTCGTCCTAGCAGCGCTCTGCCAAGCTCTCTGGCAGCCTCTCCCCTCCACCAAACAGCTCATCTTCTCTTTGTAAGCACCCTAAGAGACGCGGAGCCAAACTCAATCGCTCCAGAGAACCCAGACCCGTCTTCGGCGCCCCACTGACTTCCCAGAAGGAGTCGGGAGGCAGACCCTGGATCCCTCTAGGCACCTCCGTCCCCGCCGGCTCCCCTCCCCCGCGCCCGCGGGGCCACTCACCCGCGTGGGGCATGGTGATGGTCTCGTTGGTGTTGGAGCCCACGTTGAAGATGACCACGGCGGAGGCGTTCTGCAGGAACGCGTTCCGGATCTTATCCCTGTACGTGCAGTTGCCCTTGGGGATGAGGGCTATCCAGTTCTTGCCGTGGGTCGGGGCGGCGAACTTGGTGTTGGGGTCGCAGGCCAGGCGGTCGTGGGCCGAGCTGGCCATGACCACCTCCCCGCGGGCGTCCTGCTTGGGCGAGTGCTCCCCGTAGCGCCCACACTCCGTCTTCTCCGTGTGCAGCTCCGCGCCGCCGCCGCCCGCTGCCCCAGCCCCGGGGTCCGGCGCGGGCTCGGCGTAGGTGATGTTCACGAAGGCAGTGTACCATTCCTCCTTCTCGGCCACGGTGAAGTCCAAGCAGAGCAGATGCACGAAACAAAAGGAAAGCAGCCATGTTGAGAGAGCCAGACTGCAGCACGCTTGGATGAGAGACATTGCCATCTTTATCCGCCGGGGCCCCCTCCCCGCCCCCCGGGCCCTCCCTCCGCCCCGTCCCTCCTCCCTAGCCCCGGCCAACCCCGGGCCGGCCGCCTCTCCTCCTCCTGCTGCTGCTCACTCCCGGGCCTGAGGGGCCGCGGCCCGGACGCGCAGCCGCCGCGGGGACCGGATTCCGGGCGAGCGGATGGTGCCGGCCCCTTTCCCTCTCAGCCGGAGCGCGGCGGTTGCATTTTGCTTATTGGGCGCCCGGGGGGCGCGGGAGGAGGGGGCCCGCGGGGCTTGAGAAGGAGTCCTGCTGCCGAGCGTCCTGTGCCTTCGCCCGGCTTCGCCTTCTCTCATAAGGGTGGCCGGGAGCCCAGGAACTTGCAGGGTGGCGGCCCTGCGCCCTCCAGTCCCGATGGGGGCGGGCACGGTGGCTCGCAGTCTTGGGCGCTGCGGTGCGGGGTGCTGCCGAGGGTGTCCCGGCCGCAGCCACCGAGCGCTGGGGCGCGCAGGTCCGGCTGCAGCCGCGGCCGCCGCGCGCCGGTTCCGTCGGGCTGCGGGCGCTGCGCTCCTGGCCTCGCCGGCGGCTGCGCCGGGGCACACACTTGCCGCGGGCGGGCGGCAGTGGGAACGAGCGGGCAGAGCGGAGTACGCGGTCCGTGTGTGTGTCTGTATGTTTGTGTGTGTGTGTAATAATGTGTGCGTGCAAGGAGGAGCTTAGTGTGATGTCAAAGCTCCTGGGCTTCTCTTGCCACGCTCCCTCGGCCTCTCTTTTTGGGCAGCAGCGACCCCTGCCGGGTCTCAAATTCAGCCTCAAGGGGCGATTCGATCTAGGTGGGGGGAAAAGGGGAAGCGACCTCTCGACCATTGAGCACAGGAATAACTTCCTGAGAGTTACATATAGCAAATGTATGTGCCGCTCGTAAACGACCCTCTCGTTTGCTGGAAGAACTACCGAGAGCTTCCCGATTACCTGTCCTAAGGCCAAGTGTAAGGTTGTTTGGTATCGAGGTTTTTCCATGCTACTTCTGGAATATATGGGGCCGTTGCTATCAAATCTTTAGTTTTAAAAAACTCAGACTGATGGGTCCTACCACAAAGCTTCTGGTTCGGTAGATCTGGGGTAGGGCCCCAAAATATGCATTTCTCACATGTTCCGGGTGATGCTGATGCTGCTGGTCTAGCAAGCACTCTGTTAAGATGGGTATAAGAATGGGCTTCCAGTAGGAAGTACTGCCCATCTAGAAGCAAACATGTAACATTTGTTTTCTTATAGGTGTTTTCTCACTCTATAAGAAGAGAAAACAGTGAGACGTTTCTGTACTGTGTTTCTTCTGATTGTCATGACTGGGAACAGGGGACTCGCAGCACCAACAAGCAAGGGAGGTTTGTTTGGGTTATTGTTTATAGAGCGCTCTCCAGCTTAGGGATTACAATAGTCAGCAGACAGTACAGTCCCCCTAGGGTAGTGTTCTTAAAACTGTGGTACAGCACAGTTCCTTACCAGTTAGACTTTTGGATGGTGATTATTTGTTCTCGATCATGCTTTTCCTTCGCTTGAGATACCTGCCATATAGTCTCTAGAAATATTTGTGAGACGGCTCTCTACCATTCACGTTGTGTTTCCCACCTGATGCTCTTTCAGAGAACTCAGGATCCATTCACGATTTAAATTTTAAAAATGAAAGTCTACCTTTTCCCCAGGACTTTAACGTGTTTACAGCTCTTCCTTGGTAAAAATTCGCCAGTACAACTCCTCTTTTTCCGGCAGCAGTGCAAACAGCTGGTGACTGTTAAGGAAGAGCAAAGAGCCTCAGCTATACCCAAATTAGAAGCAAGCACAAGAAGAACTACTTAGAAGAATTTGTCTCTATGGCATTTGATGTGCTGAATTTGTATGTGTTCCTACCTTACTCGTTTTAGAAAATAGGCTTCTAGGCAATTGGGACAGTGCTTTTTATAGAGCTTAATGCCAAGGAGGCGAAAGTGGAGACACCTGGCTGCTGATTCCTGAACCACCAGAGATCTGAGGGAGGAGTCCCCTGGCTAGGTTCTGAACAGATGCCTTTAGCAACCCACAGTGATTCCCCAGTCTTCTTTATTGCTTAGCACTTTTTTTTCTACAGCTGGAAAACTTGGAGAAGCTATGTTATTAAGACTATATGAGCCAAGCACAGTGGCTCATACCTGTAATCCCAGTACTTTGGGAAGCCCAGCGGGCAGACACCTGAGGTCGGGAGTTTGAAACCAGACTGATCAACATGGAGAAACCACGTCTCTACTGAAAATACAAAGTTAGACAGGTGTGGTGGCTCATGCTTTTAATCCCAGCTACTTGGGAGGCTGAGGCAGACGAATCACTTGAACCCAGGAGGCAGAGGTTGTGGTGAGCCAAGATCGTGCCATTGCACTCCAGCCTGGGCAACAAGAGTGAAATTACATCTCAATAAAATAAATAAGTAAAAAATATATATATATGTAAATTATATATATATATTTAAAATAAACAAGTTATATATATATAACTTCTTCCCTTTACCCCTTCTCCCCTTCTTTCCTTTGGAAAAGTTAGGGGCTAAAGAGATGGCAGGGTCAAGGAGACAGCATGGCTGGAAGATTGTTTAATTACAGAGCCGTTAGGCTAATAAGTAAAATATTGAGTAAAATTTTACTTATTAGCCCAATTTCTTACATAGCCAGGTTTCTTTCTGTTGGAGAAGGAATTTACAAATATGGAAAGAAAGTGAGCTATAAATAACCTTGAGGCTGTAGATTGGATTAACAAAGAGTATGAAATCATTTTTCAAAAACTGTATGTATATATATTTACGTGTGTGCACACATATGTACCTTAGCTGTCTCCATTCAGAGGCCAAAAGCAAAGGGCACATCAAGTGGCGAAAAGATCTTGGTTTCTAAATAGCATCCTTCATGAAAAGAAGCCGGGCTGATTCTAGAGCTGGCACTGGGAAAGTATAGAGTGAGCCCATAACCTCTTGTAACGAAATGCTCCAAGCATGATGGGAGTATGTGTAAAGGACACAAGAGCCAGCTGGAAAGGGCTCCCACTGGCTAAATCTGGGACAGTCTGAACATCAAAATATATGATCCTAGTAACTGATTACAACCTATTGAATAAAACATGAATCTGTGCTAATGTTAATACAAATGAATGATGGAGTAAATAAATAAATAGAGGAAGAGAAGGAGCTCTTCCTTATGGTAGAAATACCTACTGATAAGGATTAATAGATATGGAAAGCCACCATCTAACAAGAGTGTTGTTCAGTTTAGGCAGGAGTCATCAATGGACACTAAAGCTGATGGGTAGGAAGGTGTTTGATGTGAAGGAGGATATTAGCCTAGTCTTGAAGTATCTTCTGAAAAAGAAGAACTTAGCAATGATGAGACATTCTTTCTACAACTTACTCTTAAATGGTTCAGAAAAAAATGATTTATCTGTGAAATGTTGGTTTCCACTAGATACACTTTTAGAGAATTCGAGCCCAATTAAAGATTTTTTTAAGAAGTCAAAAGTTCACTTTTTGAGGGGACATTGATATGATTCCAGCTTTGTGCTAATGATTTTCCTGTGATCCTGCTACTCTTTTTTCCAGTGGCACTTCTTGAACAACTGAGCAAGTGATATTGGGTGAACTCTTGCTGTACCCCCCCCAATATATAATACTGTTGTAGATAAAAACCATCTTTGTATTTCATTTCTTCATCCAACAATATTTATCAAGTACCTGTTATGCATTGGTGTTACAGGCACTGAGTATACAACCAGAAGCAAAAAAGAAAAGCTTCTTGCTCTCTTGGAGTTTACATTCTGGAGTTGGAAAAAACCAGAAGTTTCTAAAAAGCTTTAGATCAAGTCAGATAGTAACAGCTGCTATGAAGAAAAAGGCAGCAGAGTATGATAGGGTAACCTATGTCACTTAATATATTATTTTCTGTCAGGGTCAGCTGCTTTGTGAGGTGACTTTTGAACAGAATATTGAAATAAATAAGGATTCTATGTGTCTGTTTAGGGGACTAGTTTTATCAGGAAAAGGGAACCAATCTAGGCAAGATTGTATTTGATATGCAGAAAAACAGCAAAGAAACCATTAAGGGTGGAGATGAGAGAGAAACCGAATGAAGAAAATAAGATCAGAAAGATGGGGAGCAAATCATATGTGGCCTTGCAGTCAAAGGTGTGAAGATTTTATTCTGAGTGAGAGGAGAAAACTTTGGAGATTTTTGAGTGAGGAAGTGTATGTGGTCTGATGTGTTTTAAAAGGTTTATTCTGAGTGTATCCGAGCAAGTATGGGAGCAAGTAGAGCAATTAGGAACTCAACCTTAATTCAGGAAACAGGGGATAATGACTTGTGCCAGGAAGGCGGCAATGAGCATGGTGAGAAGTGATTAAATCCTCAATATGTTTTGAAGGTGGAACAAACAGTATTCTCTGATGCATTTGACATGTAGTATGGAAGAAAAACAGGAGCCAAAAAGGACACTACAGCTTGGAGCCTAAGCAACTGGCAGAATGAAGGAACAGTCATTTTTCTGAGTTGAAGATGATTGCAATAGAAGCTACCTGGGTTAAGAATCAGGAGTTTGGACAAGTTCTATTCACGGTGCCTAGAGAGACATCAAAAATGGCAATTTCATGTAATGTACCTCAGCATTGAGTCTTGGAAGGAAGATTACTGAATGAAAGCACATGAATAATTTTTAAGTTATCAACACATACACAATCGCCAGGTTGCTTTTTCCAAAGGTTGGCCTCACCATGCATCAAACTAAAGTGATCTCCCTAAAATAGTTTTTGAAATAAACCCAGAAGACAGTTTAATGGTGACTTCTGGCCTGTGGGGGACTTTCTCCACCAGCCAAGCAGCCAAGATAAGATAGAATTAGGTTTCCAGAGGGCTCATTGGTTTAGGGAGATCTTATTTCATAAGAGGTAAAGGCAGATTTGACTTAAATACATACAGCGTATGTTTCTGAGTTAGAAACAACAGCAGCCACAGCAGAGAATGGCAGTGTCCATTACTCTGAGTGTCAACAAATTGAACTTTCTTTAAGAAACGCTCAATCTTGACACTGCTTTTGCTTCTTGCCATTAATGTGCACAGCATGTTCAAAGGGAATTCTACCTAAGACTTTTAAAAAATGAATCATAACATTTAAAAATATAATTCCTCCTACACACATATTATAATGGTTTAATTCAAATTTTATGTGGAGAAGATTCAATATATAGGATTTGATCTGTATTATATTTTTCATTTTATATTAATTGATTGGTAGATTGCATTTTATAATGCAATCGAACAACAGGCATTTTTTTGATACCTGTTCAATTCTTCAACCTATGCCCTTTATTGACAATAGGTTCCTTGCGAACTCTCCCCATGCCTGAAAAGAGGAAACATCCTTCAAAATATATTCCACATAACTGCAAGTGGGGAAAAATATTCTCAAAATATAATAGGGGATTCACATTACCTTATGCGTAAAGACTGGGATTATTATTTTTTAAATCAATTTTACATGAAGTAACATACTGTGACATTTAGTTTCATATGTCCCGTGCTAAAGATATTTCCTCTTCCCAGTCTTCCATGTTTGTTTTGAATGGGAAGTACAATGCTGTAGTGGTGGAGTGAGACATTTGGGGCCAGGACATTTGGTGCCAGACAATCCAGGATTAGCACCTCAGGTCGTCCACATGGGC
>NW_016107319.1:6558001-6602256 GCF_001604975.1 Cebus imitator
TTTTTTGTATTTTAGTAGAGATGGGGTTTCACCATGTTGGCCAGGATGATCTCGATCTCCTGATCTTGTAATCCACCCGCCTGGCTTCCCAAAGTGCTGGGAGTAGGTGTGAGCCATGATGCTCAGTGGAAAAGTCTTTTTAGAGTATGCATGAAACTAATAATATTCACTTCTTTGCTCTTTGTTCTCTAACTTCTTAAATTTCACAACAATAGGATACCTTGCTAAAAATAACCATTTCTTCTTTTTTCCTTCTTTAAATTATTAAGTGACTTTTTAATTTCAGTCTTTGATATAATTTTGACATTTAATTTGGGCTTCTTTCCTTTTATCATAAACTCTTCCAAACAACTTTATGCCATAAAATGTTTTAGAAGGCTAGACATGGAAAGTCAGCTTAGAAAAACTCATTTGAGACTTGAGCCAAAACCCGCAGAAAACTCTCACCACAATACATCTGTTTCCTTTTTCTTATTTTTTTCATATAGTCTTTCTTTTTTTGTTGTTGTTCTAAATCATTACTTTTCATTGAGTACATTTTAAAAACTAGCTGTTTTTCTTTTTCTGTTGTTTGGAAGATCATCTTGTCCTTTTTCACTGGAAACGGTGAGGTTGAACTACAAGCCAAGATATTCAGAGCACTGCACACTGACTGAGCTGACAGCTGTTAGACACACATCTGTAAACTGTACTGTGTCAAAATTACCAGAGGGGAGAGATCCAGGCCCTCTTCCTGCTTTTTCTGCTTGGTTGTTTAGAAGGATGTTTGCATAAATACTTTCCCTTTTACAATGAGGCCCATTCCCACAGGGCTGGTAAACAGCAACCTAGCACAATTGAGGGAGACAGCTTCAGAACTGCAAAGCACAGGTGTCAGAGTTTTAATCCCAGCTCTGTGCCTAATTTGCTATATAGGTCAAGACTGCAGCATGACTAATCACTCATTTTGTCATGCTTTACTATTGGTACTAATTCCTAAATATCCATTGAGCTGTAATCACACAGAGCCGGTCACAAGACTACAGCATTAATATATTTCCATTGACTAATTATCTCACCACATAGTAAGGACACTGGGAAGGAACAGGGGATAGAAAATAGCATTTATTATTTCCCATAAGCCAAGTCCTGTGCTGGTTTTCATGTAAGTTATCTAGACTGAATTACGAAAGCAGTCCCTTCTGTCACATTTCCCTTCTGTAAAATGAAAGTGTTGAAATGGATGATGTCTGTAGACCTCTCAAACTTACATTCTGTGCAGTTAGTGATTCTCTTAATGAAGTCATGCACAATTTTGTATTTCCATTTCTGTTATTGTCGTTGCTAGGCTTGACTCTGTTGGAGTCTACAGATGGATCTGGAGAACTTACTCGGAATTTCTAGTTGAGGAAGCTAGCGATGCAATACCCTTGACAGAAGAACAGGTTTCCTCTCTCTTTGAAAATGTTTTCCTCTTTGACTGAGTTTATTAAGAATAAAACTGTGAATGGCTCACTCCTGTAATCCCAGCACTTTGGGAGGCCAAGGCAACAGATCACTTGAGGCCAGGAGTTCAAGACCAGCCTGCTGAACATGACAAATCCCCGTCTCTACTAAGAAATACAAAAATTGGCTGGGTGTGGTGGCACACCCCTGGAATCCCAGTTACTCGGTGGCTGAGGCACCAGAATTACTTGAACCTGGGAAGTGGCGGTTACAGGGAGGCAGAGGTTGAGTTGAGCCAATAGAGCCACTGAACTCTAGCCTGGGCTGGGCAACAGAGCAAGACTTTGTCTCAAATCAATCAATCATGAATCAATTAATCAATCAATCTGTGAGAAAGATGACACCAGTGTGGCCTGTCTGGTCATCCAGTTCCACCATGAAGAACATTGGAGTGACAAAAATTAAGGACACATCTGTCTCACATTCATTATAATTATTTTTATATTAGCGAAGATGGTACTACTGAGCTGATCAGTTTTATTTTAAATTTATGGCACAAAGTTCACATTGGCAGCTCTAGGAATGCTGCTGTGTTTCTCGAATGGGTTCCCTAGACTGTCTCCATTGAATGTTTCATACCTTCCCTCCTGCATGCCTTCCCAACACTCTTTAGTTTCTTACTCTTGGCTATGATATCACACCAGATTTAGAAAAGGAAGCCTTTAGAATCAAACTCCCCATCTTCCCACCACCTGAACCTAAAACCTATCTACTTTTACCCCAATGTATTTTTTTCTGTTGTTTAAATGAAGACGACTCCCTCCAGCCTATCAAAGTCAACTCTTTCACTTTTGCTCAGAATCTTGTCCCCTCTGGCCTTCTCAGGAACTTAGTCCTTATCATGATCTCCTCCCTCTCCCACATCAGTAATCCCTCCCTGTTTACTGGGGCATTCCTTTCTGCATACAGGCTCTAGTATCACCTGAAAAGAACCTTTCCTGTTCTTCCAGCTACAACTTCATTCCTCCTCCTTTTTTATGGCAAAACTTTTCAAAAACATTGGCTATAGTAGTTGTCACTCTCTTCTGTCCTTTACCCAATATACTCTGGCTTTTGCCCAGGCCACTCACCGAAACTTCTGTGGTCACTGGTGACCACTACTTTGTCAAAGCCAATGGAAACACGTTTTTCCTCACCGTGCATAACCTCTCAGCAGCACTTGTCATGGTTGACTGTGGCCTCCTGTCTGACACACTCTGCTCTTATTTCTTCAGTGCTGCTCCTTGGACTCCTAGAAAAATGTTGGAGTTCCTTCAGACTGACCTAAGGATTGCTGTGATCTCTTTTCTTCATTTGATATTATATTTAGGTGATCGATCCCTGTTCTAGGTATCTTTATTTTTATTTTTTTAGAAAGAGTCTCGCTTTGTTGCCCAGGCTGGAGTGCAGTGGTGCGATCTCGGCTCACTGCAGCCTCCACCTCCTGGGTTCAAGCAATTCTCCTGCCTCAGCCTCGAGTAGATGGGACTACTGGCGCATGCTGCCAGGCTCGGCTAGTTTTTTTTGTACTTTATTAGAGATGGGGTTTCACCGTGTTGCCCAGGCTGGTCGCAAACTCCTGAGCTCAGGCAATTCGCCTGCCTTGGCCTCCCAAAATGCTGGGATTACAGGCGTGAGCCACCGCACCTGGCCAGGTATCTAATCTTTAAACTGATGATTCCTGAATTTACTTTCTCTGAGCCCCAGACTCACTTATCGGGTTGCCTAATTTACACATATATATAGATGATTTATGAGTATCACGAGATTATGTCAAATACTGAACTTGATTCTCATGCCAACCTTCATGAGATAGTAAATGGCAATGCCACCCACTCGAGCTAAGAGGTTTTTTGTTCCTCCCCCTTTCCCTCACTGCTCCCTGCCCCATATCTAAACATCTAACCCATCAGCCAGTTCTGCTGTGTTAATCCAGTCTGCATAATAAATCTCAAACCTACTCTTCTCTCCGTCTCCCCGTTACCACCCTAGTTCAGTCCACCAGGCTCTCCTGTCGCAATGAATACAGGAGTCTTCTGACTGGACTAAGGGCTTCCCTGGTCCCGGAGTCTCCACATGACAATTAAGTGGACTTCTTAAAATGTAAATCCCCCACTTTAAGTGGGTCCATGCCTTTTGTGGTCTGCCTCTGCCTTTTCTTCAGTCTGGTACCTCCTTTCATGACCTCAGCCACAGTGGTTTTTGTTCGGTTTTGTTTTTGCAGATCCTCACATGCAACAAGCTTTGGTTCCACTCTCTTCAGGACTTTTGCACATGGTATTCCTTGTGTCCGGAATGTTCTTTCCCTCACGCTTCTAAGGACTAATGCCTCTTCCCCTATTTTAAACGGCACCTTCTCAGAGGTGCTTTTCCTGACCACACTCCCTAGAATAAATCTCCTTTCAACTATTATATTTCATGCCTCTTATTTTTTTCTCGTAGAGCTTTCAATAACAGCACGCAATTATTTTGCCTATATACCGTGTTTACTTGCTTTTTATTCTCTCTGCCACTTAAATGGTGTTCATTGAAATTAGGGTTTAGAACTTTATATTCAATGCTTATCACGGTCTGACTCACAATAAACCAAGTAGCAGAAGTTGCTGGGGGAAAAAACTGTTAGGAAGGGAAACTCAAAAATCCTTATCATATTGGATGTAGGTGTTTACTCTACATCCAATGTGGATTGGATGTGAATTCCAACCACTACTTGATTAGATAAGACTTTATGATCTGTAATTTGATAAATTTGCTCAACAGCCATTATTCTAAAAATATATCCTTATCCTCCCGGCACATATCAGACTATGCTTTCCAATCTACTTGCCAGAAGCTATGCCACACTGATAAAGACTCTGTCTTGTTGAATTATTCTTTAATTGGCAATTGTCATACACTGACAACTTGCTTCAGAGTCTGGGCCTGAGTTACTCTTTGCTTTTAAGGATTCCAGTTTAGTTATTTAGGGAGATCGTGAATTCTATGCAGGAGAATTGCCTTGAAATCAGACTTTGTGACTAATAAGCTCAATTTGCTCTTGATGTTTATTAATGTTTTCAGGAGCTTAAATTTTCTTAGATTCCAGAAACTTTAGGAACAAAAATGACTCCTCCCCTCAGTGAGGAAAGGTAAAGGTGAGCTAATTATAAACATTTTTAATCAGAAGAAAGGTAGGAAAAGAATACTTACTTTGGAAAATATTTTCTATAGGGATTCGTGGTTCTTTCCTAGCTATTAGATGCAAGTGCTATGAAAGCAGGTACTCTAGTTATATTTCCTAAGCCTTCAAAGATCTGGCAGGAGATTCTCAATAAATGTAGAAGGAGGGAAGGAAGGAAGGAAGGAAGGAAGGAAGGAAGGAAGGAAGGGAGGGCATGCTGATTAAATGAACCAAGATGTTCTAGTAACAAAAATTATGACATCAGCTAATCATTTAAATTTGATAAAATATTTATATATATGGGACAGATTGCTTAGGCAAAAGAGTAACACATGGTCTGGACTTCATGTCTATAAATTTCCCTAACGTCTAGATTAAAATACAATCTTGGTCATTTAAGACATTTACCTCACATTTGCATTTCACTTATTCCAGAAAAAAAATGAGGATTAAAAAAATATTAATGGGTAATAACAGCAACACTTCAATTCCCAAACTAGTCAGTGTTTATAATTGGCTAAACAATTTCCTGAACTTAGGTGTGTTACAGAAGTTTTTTTAATGGCAAATAAGATTGTGTAGAATTTAAAGTTACAAAATGTCTTCAAGGTGTGAAAGAAAATAAACATTGACCTGTGAAGAAATAAATATAAATTGAGTTAGAAATATTTTTATTTAACCTTAAGATGAATAAAAATAAGCAAAATGTAGATTATGAAGACTAGCTTAATATGATGCTGGAATAAAGAAATATAAAGCTATTATAAAGAGAAATTTTTTAAAAAGGATCTCAGCAGGCTCTATAACTAAATATACCTAGATCATTTCCAATTAACAGGAGTGAGTATGCACATGTGTGTATTTATGTGACTAGTATAGCTGACCATTTATCACAGAATAAGTTCTGTGGGCTCACCAGTGATTTATAGCCTGTTTCTCTTGCCTTATTTGGCATGGCTACAGTAAATTGAAAAATCTTTGGAATGAGGTGCCACGAAAAGAAAAAGAAAATCTCATTTTTGGATGTATAAACAAAAAAGAAATTGTATCAATTGCCCGGCCCATATCTTTACCCAGGACAGAAGTCTCTCCTCGATCAGGGCCTACTTGGATGACTATATCTTATGGAAGATCCAATGCTCAAGTTCTACCGTGGTTCAGGTTCCCCACTTTTATAACTTGTGCAGATTTTGAGGAGTCGGGTTGTGTCTTAGGGTTTCATTGTGTCAGGACAGACATAGCATCAAACACAGCTGCCTCAGTGTGTGTCTGGAGTCAAGCATGTTCAGTGTCCCACTGCCATTCACCTATTGTTCACTGGGACATAATCAGCTTCTCCTGGGCCCTGTTTCCTGTTACATTAGAAGGAAGAATTTAACGTGACTGGTTAAATATTTCTGGGACTTGGGAAGAGAAAATGTGATCTAACCAGCAACGAGATCTACTACACTCTGTTACTTAGGGATGGATACATGTTTAATAAATTAGAAACAGGATTGGTTCTGTTGACTAAGTCAAAGCTGTTTTAAAATTCATGTCACGTTGCATATCCAAATAATAGAACCGTTAATCCTATTTTCCAAGGGAGGAAAAATATCTGCAGGAGGAACATTCCTTACACAGATTGAAACGTTCTTCAACGTTTTTTATCCTATCGCCCAGAAAGAATATTCACAAGATAATTATTGTTTGCTGAATTCAAGAAACATTCACTACACCATGCAAATAACTTTAATTGCATTCTTTGGGAAAAGAGCATATGAGTATGATCCCATAACATGAGCCAACTATCCTTAAAGCATAGGTTGGGCCATCTTCTCATTTATGAAACTGGGCTGCCCCTGGGAGTATTTAAGAGTAATATGCAACAACTGCTGTAATTATCAGCACTATGTCTCACAGAAAAGCTTGCCGAAGGCATAATTGAAGGGTTAAAGAAAAAAATAAAGAAGTTGGCTGGGTGCGGTGGCTCACGCCTATAATCCCAGCACTTTGGGAGGCCAAGGCGGGTGGATCACGAGGTCAAGAGATGGAGACCATCCTGGTCAATATGGTGAAGCCATATCTTTACTAAAAATACAAAAATTAGCTGGGCGTGGTGGCGCACGCCTATAGTCCCAGCTACTCAGGAGGCTGAGGTGGGAGAATTGCCCGAACCCAGGAGGTGGAGGTTGCTGTGAGCCAAGATCGTGCCATTGCACTCCAGCCTGGGTAACAAGAGCAAAACTCTGTCTCAAAAAAAAAAAAAAAAGGAAGAAGAAGTCAAGGTTTGTGATAAAGTTACTGTGCTCACCCCTTTGCCAAGTTGCCATTAAACATCAGCTAAGCTCTGGAACACACTCAGATATGAAGGCCACCAAATGGCCTTGCCAGACAACATCCTGTAGGTCCTACATGCCACTCAAGGCAACTTTGTTATCTGCACTAAGAGAACTATAAAATCTGTTGGAGGTTTAAGGAATCAACAAACAATACCCTCTTTCCACTCTCAAGATTAGAACAAATTGAGAGATAGGACTCAAACAGATGGCAGCAATATATCAATTTTATTACTGATAAAAGTCCTTTAGAGAATGTGACTGTGTTTTGCTTTTGTTTTTGTTTTTTGAGAAAAAAACAAAACTTGCTCTGTCACCCCGGATGAAGTACAGTGCCGCGATTATGGCCACTGCAACTTCCCGGGCTCAAGTGCTCCTCCCACCTCAGCCTCCAGAGTATCTGGGCCTGCAGGTGTATGCCACCACACTTGGCTAATTTTTGTATTATTCACAGAGGCAGGATCTCACTAGGTTGCCCAGTCTGGTGACCTTGTTTGTCATGATAAGTAATACTGGTTTGTCAACAAACCAACTCTAAAATTTCAGTGACTGAACAAAAGTTATTTTCTTGTTCATATTTAGTCCAGTAAGGATGTTCCTGCTTGGCAGGTGGCCCTCAGCATGGCCATTTAATGGACCTTCCCTAATGCGGCTCCACCTCTAGACTTTCAAAGTCTGCAGCTGAAGTCTCTACATCAGTTAATACGCTGGGAAAGAGAGAGCATGAAAGATTACACAGGAGGTTTTCATGTGGCAGGTCTGGAGGTGGTGTACATAAGTTAATATTCCATTGCCTAACCACATGGCCTAACCTAACTGTAAAGCAGGTTGGGAAAGTTTCAAATTTAGTGTATCTCTATGTACACGAGGCAGGGGGAATGGATTTTGGTGAAAACGTAGCAGTCTTGGCCATAATAACTAGATCTTAGCCAAGTGGGCTTGCAAATATTTCCTCCTGAACTTAGGCAGACCTACCTGAAAAATAACAGCTCATTCCTACAAGGGTAGAATCTGTCCCACTAAGCTTAGAGCACAAGCTGAGGGAGAGAGGCTCAGAATGCACCCTCTCTGTGGGCAGGCAGATTTCAGAGGGGAGGGGAAAAGACTGATTGAACACGACTAATTTTTCTTCCAATCTTATCACTTATAAGAAGCAGAAGAGAAAATCCAGAAGAGCTACTCTGGAAATCTTCTACTCAGAAACATGAGTAGGGAATCAGTTTTTCCCCAGGAGTTGAATAAAAACCTTTAAACCAATTCATGTCGTCCTTGGATTTCTTCTTTAAAACTATATATTGGTTGGTAATGTCATTAAAATATCTTCTTGTGTCTTAGGATACATTGTAATAATTGGTTTATTAAAATTATTAATAAAATATTTAAATTATTAATAAAATTAGCCTTAATACAATTTTGAGACTCTCTACTTGTGTTTCTTTTGAAATACTGTCTCAATAACTTTGTCAAATACAGGATGTGTATGTGTGTGTGTGTGTGTATATATATATATATATACACACATATATATATATATATATGATGTTTTGAAAATCTTTGTGCAATAAAATAATGTATAGGATGATGGCTCCCTCTTATAGATTGATCATGAGCAAAGTTAGTTCATATCATCAGTGGTCTGTTACCTTGGACCTAGAATATAAACTAATTATGCTTCCCTTTAAAAAGAAAACTCTCATGTAAGAAGTTAATTGACTACATGAGACTTGTTAGCAATAATTTATAGCATGTTTTTATTTCTCTCAGTAACTGCCCCTGGAGAATAGCTTTAGCAGGTTCTTAAAGCTTTTCACTCTTAAATGGTAACACATCCGTGTTTCATTTTTCTCCAGGCATTAAAACTGTCTAACCCAGTCTGTTTTCAAATCTTAGGTCTCCTTTCTTCTTCCAACTCAGTCCAACTCAGTTTAGGCTCAGAAGCTGCAAAAGGGACAGATTCCATCAACTGGAGGCTCTATCCTTCCTCTTCAGCTCCCGGCTTTTGGTAGTCCATCCATAGATCCTATCTTTATTAAAGTCAGCTTGCCTTGGGGATTGAGTGGGGAACAAAACTGAAGAGAAGGTTTAACTTGATGAAGCTCACAACATAGTACGGAGAGATGACCATTCATATAGTCGAGTAAATGTTCTTTAGGGTCTGAAACTATCCCCCCAAATTTTTAAATTTTATCCTTTTGGTGGGGTTTCAAGAATCATAAAAAAATACATACAAGCATATTCCTTATCAGTTGGGTATCCCACAACCATGCAATAGTGTCTTGATACAGATTTCAAGGCCCTCACTTTTGTTATGTTTTTTGATTTTTTAAAAAATTTCAACAGGTTTTGGGGAACAGGTGTTTGGTTACATGAGTTAGTTTTTTAGCAGTAATTTCTGAGGTTTTGGTGCACCCATCATGTGAGCAGTGTACCCTGTACTCAATGTGTAGTCTCTTATCTCTCACCCTCCTCCCACCCTTTCCCCAGAGTCCCCAAAGTCCAGTATATCATTCTCATACCTTTGAGTCTTCATAGCTTAGCTCCCACTTATGAGTGAGAACATATGATGTTTGGTTTTCCATTTCTGAATTACTCCTCTTAGAATAATAATCTTCAATTCCACCCAGGTTGCTGCAAATGATTTCATTCCTTTTTATGGCTGAGTAATATTGCATTGTATTTATATATACCACATTATCTTTATTCACTCATTCATTGATGGGCATTTGGGCTGGTTCCATATTTTTGCAATTGCAATTGGGCTGCTATAAACATATATGTGCAAGTATCTTTTTCATAAAATGACTTCTTTTCTTCTAGGTAGATCCCTAATAATAGGATTGCTGGATCAAATGGTAGATCTACTTTTAGTTCTTTAAGAAAACTCCACACTGTTTTCTACAGTGGTTGTACCCACTGACATTGTAAATATGTTCCCTTTTCATCATATCCACACCAACATCTATTATTTTTAAAATTTATTTTATTATGGTCATTCTTGCAGGAGTGAGTCAGGGCCCTTGCTTTTGGACCAGTATTTCTGACTGCCTTGATGCAGTTCAGTCCTTTGTAGTTATCTGGGTCTAATGACCAAAGGGTGGTTAAATAAGTAATTTATCCTATAATCCCAGTGACTCAGGACACCAGGAGTTTGAGATCAGTCTGGGCAATATGGTGAGACCCCATAACACACACACACACACACACACACACAGACACACACAGACACACACACACAGACACACACACAGTAATTTAAGTTAATGCTGAGTTCTTTAAAATGGTTATATACAATTATCACAATTCTTTGAAATATACTACTTTGGCTAGGTTTATAGTAATCCAAAAGAATCAGAAAAAAAAATCCAAGAACATTAGAATTAGGAGAAAATGTAAATATTATCTAATTTAACATTTTACCTTATATTAGAGCAATTCCTGGCATTATGGGAGATTTTTAAAAATATTATTTCGTGACTTCTTGTTTGCCAGGGTTTCTGAATTTTATAAGCAAGGAAGTGTTCCTAATTTTTGTAACATTTGAATTTATAAGTAATTTGAAATTCTCTGAAGAAGACACATGTGTTCTCATGATAAAATTATTCACAGAAAATTTTTCAATAAACCAGCTTCAAATTTCATTCAGCTGGAAAAGCTATTCTAATTGATATACCAGATAGCTATCGTTGGAAAATATTTAATTCTTGGACAAATTCATGATGTAGGTCTGCCATGTGTTCTTTTACAAACCTTTCATTGACAGCCAAAGAAAATGTGGAGTTTAGTAACAGTGATAAAACTGTCATTTACTCATTTTTAACAATGGCTTTTATGTAATCTGTTAATCCCTCTCAAGCAATCTGGGAAATTGTGCTGTGAATCATTAGAAATATGTGAAAGATTGAGCTGTGAAATTTTATTACAGCATTATATTATGCTACAGGGATTCATCCACGAGTGAGACATTGCCACAAAGAAATTCACTTAAAAATTCAGTCATATTGCTTTTGTCCCTGAAGGGTGGATTGAACACCCACACTGGAATTTTGTCCAGTCACATAGAAAGAAAATATAAGCATTCCTTTTCAAAATTACTAACTTTTGAGATGAACTGAGCAAAATAATTAGTGTTAGGAGGGAATATTCCATCCTTTTGAGAAAATGAATATGAACTATCTGAATATTATTTTGACCTATGACATGACTTTGTTACTTTAATGTAACACATTGCAAATCATAAAGTACCATCCATGTATTTGTTTTTATTATTTATTTGCATGAAAAAAGGTAAAATTTATTCACAGAAAGCACTCTGTCAATTTCATTGTAGTGGATAATGACTCTCACTATGAATTATGTAATGAGGTCTTCTCAACCCTTCTATTCACTTTATCCCCATTATAAGGACTCAATCCTAATTTTATCCTGCCCCAGAAGATGTTTGGGGTGTACTAACTACTTCTGGGGGATACAAGTTGGGATGTATAATGTATTATTTTTTTGTTGGATAAACTTCTCTTTGTGTTTTATGCATATATGTTACATCATATAATGAGAAGAATATTAAATTAGCCTTTTAAAGCAGTTATAGGCAGATTTAAAAAAAAATTTACTTTAAGTTCTGGAATACACGTGCAGAACTTGCAGGTTTGTTACATAGGTAAACATGTGCCATGGTGGTTTGCCGCACCTATTGGGTCACTTAGGTATTAATTCTTACATGTATTAGCTATTTATCCTGATGTTGGTAGTGTTTTTGAGTAACCAGAAGCATATTCCCAGGAATCATTCACAACATCTTAATTATACACTTTGCTTGCAATACATATAATTTTTTTTTCTCTTGTCTCAGACTGAAAAAAGTTTTTAATTCTTTCAAGTGCTGGAAGTATACTGTCATTAAAGGTGTCAGAGCGCTTTGTTGGGGAGGAAGGGCTAATACAGTGTTGTGGACTGAATTGTGTTCCTCAAAAATTCGTTTGTTCATTTATTGAAGTCCTAACTCCCAGTACCACAGACAGTGACTGTGTTTGGAGAAAGGGTCTCTAAAGAGGTAATTAAGTTAAAATGAGGACATAAGGTGGGTCCTAATTCAATATGACTAATGTCCTTACAGAAAGAGGAAGCCTGGACACAGATAGGTAAGAGGAAGACCATGTCAAGACACAGGGAAAAGATGGCCATCTACAAGCCACGGAGAGGGGTCTCAGAAGAAACCAACCCTGCTGACACCTTCATCTTGAACTTCAAGCCTTTAGAATTGCGAGAAAATAAATTTCTGTTGTTTAAAGACACCCAGTCTATGGTAATTTGTTATGGCAGCCCTGTGTACTAACCCACACAGTAAAGACATTATGGTAAAAATCTTCAGATGAGCATTCACCTATCCAAAGAGAAAGAGGATGGTGGGTGGGTAAACGATGTAGTAGGTTTAAATGGTCCAGAAGGATATAAGGTTTTCATTACCTATTTTTCTACTTGTTTCCCAACTGGATTGTGGGACCACGTAGAGTAGAAAGTGTTACAATGCACACTCTGAATGAAAAGGCTCCCCAAATAGGCTTTGTGTGAGCAACATGGCTGTTTATTCACCTGGGTGCAGGCAGCCTGAATCTGAAAAAAGAGTCGGGGGGGGTGGTGGGGTAAGAGTTTGTTTTATAGGTTTGCGGTAAGCAGTGGAAAATTACAGAAGTTACAGCTTAGGGTGGTTTTTTGCAAGCTGGGAAGGGGTCATAGGTTTGCAAGCTGGGAGGGAATTGTATGGTCTAGAGTCATGAGGTTGACCAAGGACAGTCACAAAGTCCAATGTCCTTATCAATTAGGGCCGGAATAAGAAACAATAGAAGAATGTCTCATCGATGGGCATTTGGGTTGGTTCCAGGTTTTTGCTATGCTCATCGATGATAGACTGGACAAGGAAAATGTGGCACATATACACCATGGAATATTATGCAGCCATCAAAAACAAGGAGTTTGTGTCCTTTGTAGGGACATGGATGAACCTGGAAACCATCATTCTCAGCAAACTGACAGAAGAGCAGAAAATCAAACACCGCATGTTCTCACTCATAGGTGGGTGTTGAACAATGAGAACACATGGACACAGGGAGGGGAGCACTACACACTGGGGTCAGCTGGGGGGAAATAGGGGAGGGACGGTGTGGGGTGGGGAGTTGGTGAGAGATAGCAAGGGGAGAGATGCCAGATGTAGGTGATGGGGAGGAAGGCAGCAAATCACACTGCCACGTGTGTACCTACGCAACAATCTTGCATGTTCTTCACATGTACCCCAAAACCTAAAATGCAATAAAATAAATAAATGGGGAAAAAAAAAGGTTAGGAAGCAACAAAAAAAAAAAAAAAGAAGAAGAAGAAGAAGAAGAATGTTTCAGTTAGGTGCCACAGGGGTTGATTGTTCTTCCACTTTTCATGGTCTTCCAGTTACTTCAGATTTTCTAATTCTAAAAGGCCCTCCAGAGGTGTACGTGTGGGTCACAGAAGTGATGTCTGACCTATCTTTGAAACTTTCTCATAGGTGTTCATGCATGCCTAAAGGATTGATCCATAGTTAAGAGAGGAGGTGTGTGGCAATGAGCACATGCGATGGTGTAATGCATGACTAAGAGAGCAGGCTGTTGAGTTAGTTTGCTGAGATTGAATCCCAGACATGCCACTTATTAGTTGTCTGCTTTGGGACAAATTTCTTCATTTCCCCGTGCCTCAGTTTCTTATGTGTAAAACAGATAATCATTAGACTTCTCTCATCAGTTTGCTGTACTAAATGAGTATATATATATATGTAAAAGCACTTAGAATGTTCCAGTTACATAAAAGGCACTCAGTAAGACTTTGCTTTTAAATGCATCATTTTAAGGCTGCCCACAGAGTGTGCAACACGAGGAGCTCTGCTGTAAAGGTTGACATAAAGCAGAAAGACTCTGCGTCCAGTTGATAATGCTATCACTTCTTTAGCCAATTTCCAACTTATGTTTTTCCCACGGAAGTAGCCAGATCCTCCCCAGTCTGGGGAAAGGAACTGGCTTTTATAAAGCTAATGAGGAACATTACAGGCCTGCATGATAAAAGAGGTCATTCTGTCCTTCCTTGTCTGTGTAGCACAATGCTATGTAGTTAGGAGGGTTGTTGGGCAAGCAGTTCTCACCATTTATTGGGTAATGACTCTATTTGGATCAGTGGGCTAAATGATGGGGAGCTGGGGAAGAGTTGAGAAGAGTCAAAGAACACACACACTCGAAAATAAGTGGAGGCCAAAGTCTCTGCCTTGGCTGACCCCCTTGCAATTCTGGTTTGTTTTTAGGGAGATAGAATATGCCCCCATGCAACATATCTGAAAACTGAAACAGCTGTACTTAAAATGCAGACCACATATTTGAGTGCAAAAAGGACATAAATTAGGAGCTGAATTTAATTTAGAGAAAGCTTGTCATGAGAAGTTGCGCTCTCAGGAAGGTTTGAAGGATGAAAGAACACAAATTGGTAAAGACGAGGAAAAGAGAGAAACCATTATTCAGCAACACCCTATGCTTGAGATGCAGTGTCTCCTTTAGTTTTATCTGTAACCCTAAGGATGGGTAGAAATAATTACCTTCATGCCTGACTCATAATGACAGGAGACAAGAACTGTATGCATATTAACTAAAAAAAATGCTTGGTGATATCATCCTTCATCAAACTCAGATATTTTACTATTACATCCTCCTGCATAAACAATCCTCTTTGTCAACTTAAAATTATGAGATTTATACATTTGAAGAGGAGAACTTCATTTTTATTTTATTTTATTTTTGAGACAGTCTCGCTCTGTTGCCCAGGTTGGAGTGCAGTGAGTGGCACAATCTCGGCTCACTGCAACCTCCACTTGCTGGGTTCAAATGATTCTCCTGTCTCAGCCTTCTGAGTAGCTGGGACTACAGGCATGTGCCACCACACCTAGCTAATTTTTTTTAAATTCTATTTTAATTCTATTTTTAGTAGAGCCTGGGTTTCACCATATTGGCCAGGCTGATCTTGAACTCCTGACCTCAGGTAATCTGCCCGTCTCAGCCTCCCAAAGTGCTGGGATTTACAGGCGTGAGCCACCGTGCCAGCCCAGAGCTTTATTCTTTAAACAGAGTTGCAGCCTGCCAGCTGGCCATCCTACAGGCCGAGAAGCGTAGACTCTGGTGGAAACCGAAATCCGGCACTTTGAAGGAAGGAAGGGTGAGACAGGAATTTATGCTGCAATTGATAAGTATACATATTATAAGCATACATACTAAACAGGGTATAGCAGGACTAAGAATAATCACAAAATTGGGTTTGCAAGTATGAGTAGTAAGCAAACATGAATGTTATATACATCCCATTTTCACTTTGGGGTGGAGACAACATTTAAATGCATCAACATTAGGCTCTATATGTCAAAAGGTGAAGTGGAGGACACAGAGATATGGAGTGCCCAATCCTGTACGCCAGCCAGAACAAGTCCGTGGTGCCTGGTCTCTTATCAGCAAGGTATGCTGGTCAATTGTGTTGAAACCACAAAGGGAGGGGAGTCCGGCTGCAATATCAGGCAGCTGGTTGAAATCAGTAGCAGAGCATTAGGCTTTCTAAAGGACAGGAAGGAAAGCCTAATGGTGGTTAGAGAAGGAGGAGGCAAAAGGAGGCAAGACTGATCTTCCATCCCATCCCAAATGACTCTGTTTATATCAATGGGCCAAATGCTGGGGGCTGGGGAAGAGTTGAGAAGAGTAAGAGAACACACACACTCAAAAACAAGTGGAGGCCAAAATCTTTGCCTTGGCTGGAAACTCTGTTTCTAAGCTTTCTCCGGGGTCCTCTTGACCAAGAGGGTGTCTATTGAGTCAGTTGGAGAGCTGAACATTTTATTTTTATTTCTTATATTTAAATTCTATTGTTTCATGCATATAAAGATTATAGTATACATTCATTTATTTATTATTTATTTATTAATTTCTGAGGCAGGGTCTCACTCTGTCATCCAGGTGGAAGTGCAGTGGTGCAATCATAGCTCGCTGCAACCTTGATCTTCTGGGCTAAAGCCATCATCCTGCCTTATCCTCCTGAGTACCTAAGACTACAGGCATGTGCCACCATATCTGACTAATTTTTTGACTTTTTAAAAGAGACAAGGTCTTTCTATGTTGTCTAGGCTGGTTTTGAATTCCTGAGCGAAACTGATCCTCCTACCTTAGCCTCCCAAGTAGCTGGGACTACAGACATGAGCCACTGCTCCTAGTTGATATTGTATTTAATTAAGAATATTTGAGCAGACTGGGCACAGTGGCTCATATCTGTAAGCCCAGCACTTTGGGAGGCTGAGGTGGGTGTATCACCTGAGGTCAGGAGTTCAGTTTTCTGGCCAACATGGCAAAACCCCGCCTCTACTAAAAAAAAAAACAAAAAACAAAAAACAAAACCTAAAATCAAAAAAAAAAAAAAAAAAAAAAAAAAAAAAACACAAAACAGAAAACACAAATATATATATATATATATATATATAATTTTATATAATATATATATTTAATTTATATATATATATATATATAATTAACCAGGTGTGGTGGCACATACCTGTAATCTCAGCTA
The DNA here is from genome assembly GCF_001604975.1 of Cebus imitator. Taxonomy (NCBI): domain Eukaryota; kingdom Metazoa; phylum Chordata; class Mammalia; order Primates; family Cebidae; genus Cebus; species Cebus imitator. The sequence continues at coordinate 6,574,550 of NW_016107319.1, forward strand.
CTCAGGAGGCTGACACATGAGAACACAAGAATTGCTTGAACCTGGGAGGCATAGGTTGCAGTGAGCCCAGATTGCACCACTGCACTCCAGTCTGGGCAATATAGGGAGACTCTATCTCAAAAAAAATTGATCTTACCTTATAGATGATTAAAATAACTCTTTGAGGTCCAGGCATTTCCAAGCCTAAAGAGTAACAACACCTTATGTTGAATATATAAGGATGCTTTCAGCTGCAAATATCAGAATTCACAACTAAAATTTGCTTGAAAACCCATCAACTTAGTATCTTTACATAACAGGACGTACATAAGTAGACAGTTCTGAGATTGGGTGAGTCTTTAGTGTAACACTGTCATCAGAGATTCAGGTGCTTTCTGTTCTTTGCTCTTCTACCCTCAGGGTTTCATCAGTTTTTCCTCTCATGGTCATAGACAGCTGCAGGATTCAGGTGTCACATGCAAACACAATATCCCTCCCAAATGTAGGAGTGTGTCACATCCTAGAACCCCTTTTTAAATAGTGATAAAAATATTTCCTAAAACAGTCATCCATTTGCTGCCCCCAAGAAGAATTCAGATCCCATTGGCCTAGGTTGGGTCATATATAACCACGGCCAAACTCAGTCCCTCAGAAGGAGAGTAGAATTATAATTGACTTAGCCACCAGTCATTCATAGCACATAGCAGGTTGAACCTCAGAGCAAAACTAGGGCTCTGCCAGGAAGGGAGAATTGGGAAGGAAGTGGCAAGAAATTGGCCAGACTAGGGAAACTTTACCTTTCTCTTTTCAAGTCCATTTGAAGTTGACTTCATATTTTAGCTTTGGGAAGGCACGCTATTTCTCCTGTTCTTGGGCCTGATACCCTCTGTTGACCATTCTTAGATTGATTCCATATGTCTTGGTTGTATTATCATGTTTAAAAAACTCTGAGGAAGTTTACGTGATAACATGTTACCACCTCCTATTTGCAATGTGCATTATAGTATAAACAAACCTTCTTTATATAGAAACAAAGCTTCTACAACAGTTCACTGTTACTCAAAATAGTGTTGTGAAAAGACAAAGGCTCAGGTAAGTCAAGTGTCTTATCCCAAGTCAAACAGCTTTTAGGTTATTGCATTTGCGCTATGACTCAGATCTTTTCACCCAATATTCTTTCCACTATGCTTTTCTAATTCTCAGAACTCTATGCATATTTGTTAGATAAATGAATGAACATTTAAAACCTGGGGAAGGGTGCATATCATTTCTGTAAACTTTTTTCAGAAGAGGTTGAGAAAATGTAAAGTACTATGACAAGTTGGCCACTGGAGGTCACTATTATTTCACAAAAGGAGAATTTGTTACTTAAAAAAAAAAANAAAAAAAAAAAAAAAAAAAAGCCGAATCCTATTTTAAAATCCAAGAGAAATGGTAATAGTAGTTGTTATATAATATTGCTGACTTCCCAAGGCTTTGGGAATTACAACTATAGAAAGCTCATCCTTAGTGTGTTAACATTGACCAAACATTCTGCTGAACTGACACCGTCAAATTTTTCTGTGACATTTCTGCTTGTTTATCGTGTTTACAACGTACAGACAGTGGAAGTGTTAATGGATAACGTTCTTTCCTCAAAGTTATCCTACCCTGCCCCCCACCCCGCCCCAAACCACATCGTTATATTCCAAGGAAAAGCTATCAGTATTTCCTGTGAGTACAATTTGTGAGACATTTAGAACTCAAACCCTATTTTTACCTGGACCATACTTCCAATTTATTCACAGATAATCTGAAAGTTCACCATTAGCTCTTCAGTCCTTTTTGTTAAGTTTATGTCACCATCTTGAGGTGCTTTGAAAAGGCAGTTCCAAACTTGGTATTTTTCAAAATATGTATGCTGTGAATCACTCCATAAAAGGAAATGTTTCTCAGTCAAGTCAATCTGGAAAATGCTTCAAACTACAGCCCTTATTTGGAGCTAGAAAACCACATTATTACTTTAAATGAAGAGAAGTTCAACAGTTGGTATTATTTTGGTTAACAAGCTGTTTCCAAATTTTTGACCAAAGGCCAATAAACTTTCTCTGTAAATAACTGGATAAGAAAATGTTTTACGCTTTGTGGGTCATCTAGGGTCTCTGCTGGAACTACTCAAATTTGCCATTGTAGCGTGAAAGTGGCTTTGGACGACATGCAATCAGGGAATGTGGCTGTGTTCCAAGAAAATTAAGTTTATAGACACCGAAATTTGACATTAATATAATTTTCACATCATAAAATATTATTTTCCTTTTGCTGTTCCCCAAACCATTTAAAATCTAAAAACTCTCAGCCATATGACGTTTATACATCATAGTTCACAATCTCTACCAAAATAAGCAGTGGACAAGATTTGGGCTGTGGGGCAAAGTTTGCTGATTTTTTTTTTTTTTTTAATGGGGTCTTGCTATGTCACCCAGGCTGGGATGCAGTGGCACAGTTATAGCTAACTAGGACCTCCACCTCCTGTGCCCAAGTGATCCTCGCACCACAGCCTCCCTTGCAGCTGGGACTACAGCTGTATGTGACCACGCCTGGCTAATTTTTGTATTTTTTGTAAACACAGGATTTCACCATGTTGCCCAGGCTGATCTCTAACTTCTGGGTTCAAGTGATACACTCACCTTGGCCTCCCAAAGTGTTAGGATTACAGATGTAAGCCATGAGCCAGTCTGTCTTTCTTCTTTCTAATTCGTTCTTGTAAGATTTCAGCCATTGTCAAACACCAGTCCTTACTGGTGTTTTTTTCAAACTCCCTACTTTCATCTGTTGCAATTCGCATCAATTGTAATAATTTTGCAACAATCCTTGATTCCCAAAGGTTCTACAGCTGTGATTCTAGAAACTCTGCCCTGGTTCATCAGCGGTGGGGTCATCTGGCACCTTGTTAGAAATTCAAGTTGTCAGGCCCCACCCCAGAACAACTGAGCTGATTTGGCAATCTGTGTTTTCACAAGTCCTCTGGGGTATTCTGATGCATGCAAAAACTTGAAAAATCACTGTTAGATAGCTCCAATCAAAATTTTAACATACTATAAGGAAAGGAAAGAAAATGTCTGAAAACCATAATGGGTTATCTGGCTAAGGCAAATTAACTGTTGCAAGAATAAATATGGAAAGGAAGCCTGTAGGAAGGAAATGACGGAAGGAACTAGAATTCTGCATTACAGGGGAAATGTTGGTTGGTAGACTGATAAATCTTAACCCAAGCATCATTATTGTATATTTGTATGAATCCAAACGCATGTAACTTTGTATAAGGTGTCTTTGCAAAGTATCATTGTGAAACTTTACAGATAATCTAAAAGTATGTCAACTCATAGAAAAACATAAAATAACAAAATTAATTAATTTATCAATAATATGGTTTGGATCTCTGTCCTTGCCCAAATCTCATGTGAAGTTGTAATCCCCAGTGTTGAAGGTGGGGCCTGGTGGAAGGTGATTGGATCATGGGCGTTATTTCTAATGGTTTAAAACCATCTCCCCTTTGGTACTACAGAATAAGTGAGTTCTCACAAGAGCTGGTTGTTTAAAAGTGTGTGGCATCTCCACCTCCCTCACTACTTCTTTCTGCTCTGGCTACGTTAGACATACCTTTTTCCCCCTTTGCTTTCTGCCATGATTGAAAGTTTCCTGTGGCTTCCACAGGAGTTGAGCAGATGCCAGCATCATCCTTCCCATGCAGCCTGTGGAACTGTGAGGCAATTAAGCCTCTTTTCTTTATAAATTACCCAGTCTCAGGTATTTCTTTATATCAATGAGACAGTGGCCTAATATAGAAAATTAGTGCTGAGGAGGGGGGCATTGCTATAAAGATACCTGAAAATATGAAAGCGACTTTGAAACTGGGTGACGAGCAGAGGTTAGAAGAGCTTGGAGGGCTCAGAAGATGATAGGAAGCTAAGGGAAAACTTGGAACACCCTAGAGACTGGTTAAACGGTTGTGACTGAAATGCTGATAGTGATACAGACATTAAAGTCCTGGATAATGAGGTCTTGGACAGAGACGAGGAAGTTATTGGGAACTTGATTAAAGATCACTTTTGCTATGCTTTAGCAAAAAAGCCTGTTTGAACTTGCTCCTGCCCTAGGGATCTGTGGTACTTTAAACTGGTGAGTGATGATTTAGAGTAATTGGCAGAAAAAGCAGCAAAGTGTTCAAGATGTGGCCTGGCTTCTTCTAACAACCCATGCTCATGTTTGTAAGCAAAGAAATGACCTAAAATTGGAACTTATCTTTAGAGGGGAAGTGGATCGTAAAAGTTTAGAAAATCTGTAGCCTGGCCATGTGGTAGAAGAGAAAAGCCTATTATCTGGGGAGGAATTCAAGCAGGCTACACAAATTTGGGTAACTAAATGGAAGGCAAGTGCTGATAGCCAATACAGAAAAGGCCTCCAAGGAATTTCACAAACTTTTGTGGCAACCCCTTCCACTACAGGTCCAGAGGCCTGTGAGGGAATAATGGTTTCATGGACCAGGTCCAGGGCCCCAGTGCCCTGCACAGCCTCAGGACGCTGTTCCCTGCATGCTAGCTGCTCTGTCTCCAGCTGTGGTTCAAAGAGGCCCAGGTACATGTCAGGCTGCTACTCTAGAGGGTCAAAGCCGTTAGCCTTGGCAGCTTCGATGTGGTGTTAAGCCTGTGGATACACAGAGTGCAGGTGTTGAGGCTTGGAAGCCTCTATCTAGATTTCAAAGGATGTATGGAAAAGCATGATGTCCAGGCAGAAGCCTGCTTCAGGGGCACAGTCCTTATGGAGAACCTGTACTAGGGCAGTGTAGAGGGGAAATGTGAGGTTGGAGCCCCAACACAGAGTCCTCAGTGGGGTATTGCCTAGTGGAGCTGTATGAAGAGGGCCACTGTCCTCCAGACCCCAGAATGGTAGAGCCATTGATAGTTTGCACCACATGCCTGCAAAAGCCACTGGCATTCAATGCCAGCCCATGAGAGCAGCTGCGGAGGCTATAACCTGCAAAACCACAGGGGCAGAACTGCCCAAGGCCTTGGGGGCCCACTCCTTGCATCAGTGTGCCCTGGATGTGAGATGTGGAGTCAAAGGAGATTATTTTGGGTCTTTAAGATTTAACGACTGCCCTGCTGGGCTTTGGACTTGCATGAGGCCTGTAGGCCCTTTCATTTGTCTGATTTCTCCCTTTTGTAATACAAGTATTTATCCAATGCCTACACCTCATTGTATCTTGGAAGTAACTGTGTTGTTTTTGATTTTACAGGCTCATAGAAGAGACTAGCCTTGTCTCAGATGAGACTTTGGACTTTTGAGTTAATGTTGGAATGAGTTAAGACTCTGGTAGGTACCTCTGGCAAGATGGCTGAATAGGAACACCTCCTGTCTGCAGCTCCCAGCAACATCAATGCAGAAAGCAGGTGAATTCTGCATTTCTAACTGAAGTACCTGGCTCATCTGATTGGTACTGGTTAGACGGTGGGTGCAGCCCATGGAGGATGAACAGAAGCAGGGTGGGGCATTGCCTCAACTGGGAAGCGCAAGGGGTTGGAGAACTCCCTACCCTAGGCAAGGGAAGCTGCAAGGGACCGTGTTGTGAGGAGCAGTGTTATCCAGCCCAGATACTATGTTTTTTGCATGGTCTTTGCAACTCACAGACCAGAAGATTCCCGCAGGGAATCTTCCCTGAGTTGCAAAGTTGTGTTTCAAGCACAAAACTGGGTGGTTGTTTGGGCAATCACCAAGCTAGCTGCAGGAATTTATTTTTTCTTACCCCAGTGGCATGTGAAACACCAGTGAGAGGGAACCATTCACTCCCCTGGAAAGGGTGCTGAAGCCAGGGAGCCAAGGGGTCTAGCTCAGCAGATCTCACCCCTACAAAGCCCCTCAAGCTAAGATCCACTGACTTGAAATTCTCACTGCCAGCACAGCAGTCTGAAGTTGACCTGGGATTCTGGAGCTTGGTGGGGGGAGGGGCATCAGCCATTACTGAAACTTGAGTAGGTGGTGTAAACAAAACCACAGCCTGGAAGTTCAAATGGGGTAGAGCCCACCACAGCTTGGCAAAGCCGCTGCAGCCAGACTGCTTCTCTAGATTCCTCCTCTCTGGGCAAAGCATCTCTGAAAAAAAGCCAGCAGCCACAGTCAGGGGCTTATAGATAAAACTCCCATCTCCCTGGGACAGACCACCTGAGGGAAGGGGCAGCTGTGGGGACAGCTTCAGCAGACTTAAATATTCCTACCTGCCAGCTCTGAAGAGAGCAGTGGATTTCCCAGCACAGCACTTGAGCTCTACAAAGAGGCAAGACTGCCTCCTCTAGTGGATCCCTGACCCAAGTGCCTCCTAACTGGGGGATACCACCCAGCAGGGGTTGACAGACACCTCATATGGGAGTGCTCCGGCTGGTATCTGGCAGGTGTCCCTCTGGGATGAAGCTTCCAGAGGAAGGAGCAGGCAATAATCTTTGCTGTTCTGCAGCCTTTGCTGCTAATACTCAGACAAACATGGTCTGGAGTGGACCTATAGCAAATATCAGGAGACCCATAGAAAAGGGATGCAACTGTCTGAAGGAAAACTATCAAACAGAAAGCAATAGCATCAACATCAAGAAAAAAGATGTTCACACAAAAAACTCATCTGAAGGTCACCAGTATCAAAGACCAAAGGTAGATAAATACATGAAGATAAGGAAAAACCAACAGAAAAAGGCTGAAAATTTCAAATAACAGAATGCCTCTTCTCCAAAGAATCACAACTCCTTATCAGGAAAAGAACAAAGCTGGATGGAGAATGAGTTTGACAGACTGACAGATATAGACTTCAGAAGGTGGGTAATATCAAACTTCTCTGAGCTAAAGGAGCATGTTCTAACCCAATGTAAGGAAGTTAAGAACCTTCATAAAAGTTTACTGGAACTGCTAACTAGAATAACCAGTTTAGAGAAGAAAATAAATGACCTGATGAGGCTGAAAAACACACAACGAGAACTTCATGAAGCATACACAAGTATCAATAGCTGAATTGATCAACCAAAAGAAAGGATATCAGAGAATGAAAATCAACTTAATGAAATAAAGCTTGAAGACAAGATTAGAGAATACATAATGAAAAGGAATGAACAAAGCCTCCAAGTGATATGGGAATATGCAAAAAGACCAAACTTATGTTTGGTTGGTGTACCTGAAAGTGACAGGGAGAATGGAACCAAGTTGAAAAACACACTTCAGGATATTATCCAGAAGAACTCCCCCAACCTAGCAAGATAGGACAACATTCAAATTCAGAAAACACCACAGTAAATGCAGAGAACACCACAAAGATACTCCTCGAGTAGAGCAACCCCAAGACACATAATCGATTCACTGAGGTTGAAATAAAGGAAAATATATTAAGGGCAGCCAGCCTTCCGGGTAGCTGGGATTACAGGCATGTGCCACCATGCCCAGAATTTCTTTTGTGTATTAGCAGAGATGGGGTTTCACCATGTTACCCAGGCTGGTCTCAAACTTCTGAGCTCAGGCCTCAGCCTCCCAAAGCACTAGGATTAGGGGTGTGAGCCACTGCATACAGCCTCATGTTTAATTTTAAAGAAGGATGCCTGACATGAGGTTCATCTCTCTTTGGCTGATCTATTCAGGCTTGAGTTCACTTCAAGCTATTTTATTAAATTTAACTTTCCAATTGTTTATTATTCTACTCATTTTCACCTTTTGGGTCTAGCTTTTTTGTTGTAATATTTGCCATTCATTTTTTTTTCTACATTTATGAAGGTAATTATAATTCTGGTACCTTTATAAGAACGATTTAGTCATGAGTCATCTAACACATTTTTTTCTAATCTCTTTGACCTCAGAGGTCCTCACCTCCTAAAATTCCATGACTCTGCAATTTCTGATGTGTGCTATAGCCTAGAAATCCCAAGAAGAAAAATAAAGGAAATGGATTAATTTATTCAGAAAAGCATTTTAGAAATAAGAATCCCAACATTAATAGTTATCTTGCACTAAATGAAACATGAATCTAGATTTACGGATGGTTCACTGCTCGTATAATTAAGATAATGTTACAGAACTATGGAATAATGAGTCTGCAAATGAAAAGAAATGGAGATACTGAATCAAATTTAGAGTTAATGAGCCTTTTCAGACTTGATCATGTTAAACAACACATTCCATTATTATAAATATTTGTAATGGTTACAAGTTAGATAATATACAACATATTGGTGAATGCTCTGTGGACCCAGTAGCTTGTAATTTCTCAGTTATTTTGAGGAACTTTATCATATGTACTTCATGTCTTGGGGCACCTGTAGATGACTTTTTATTGGGACATGAATCACCACATAATGTTTGAAGGGCTGAAGTTTACCTCTAGATTTTCAGAGCTGTCAAAATCCATTTTTTTTACACAACAGATTAAAAGTAATAAAAAGTATATGTGATATAGTTCATATTCTGCTTAGAAAATGAAATCTATTCACATATTTTTCTGTCTCTGCAAAGGAGAGTCTATCATTAAAGCAGTTAAAATTCCTCTGGTTATTTTTTTCCTGAGATAGGATCATAACTTTCATTTCAACTTCTGAAAGTATATATCCATTACAGTGGAAGTCTTGGATAGGCTACCATTCAGAGGTACTAAAATGGTCAATAACAATCTCATTTTGGAATTGGCCACAGAAAGCAAATGGTAAATCAGCTCATATGTCAACTGGCTTTAGTGTGTTCCAGATAATAATTGAACATTCACTCTTTGAAGAGCCTGTTGTTATGAGTGGGATGTCAGAAGGACATCAGTGTCTCCACTTTGACTATTTCCACCTGGTTGGATGAGTTTGTATCTAAGATGTGAAGCACCAAGGCTAATTTTTAGTCCACAACACATATTAATGCACAGTACATCCAAGGCCTGTGTTAGAAGCTGAGAACACACAGAAGAATAAGAGATAATCCTTCTTCCAGGAAATCACAGACTTCTGGACAAGAGAAGAATGCAAAATTGTAATTGCAATACAGCCATATTAGCCTAATAATAAGTATATACACAGTCATTTTAGGAAACAAGGAGAAAGAGCTTCCAACATAGGGTTGCACAGAATGGCTTGTAAAAGAAGGAGGCTTAGAAAATAAAGATGACTTTCCCCTCTCGAGCCCACACAGCATGGTCTATGTTACCAGTTAGTAGCAGAATCAGGACAGGACCCTCATTCTTCTCATGCTTCCCTGAGCACTTTCCACTAACAACCATGCCTCTGGGGAGAGATTATCCTTTATAGTGGTCTACATGAGTATTGAACCATATAGTGGATTCTCTTTATCTGTAAGTTACATAAAACCTGTTTGATGTGTGTGTGTGTGTGTGTGTGTGTGTGTGTGTGTGCACATGCACACAACCATGTGTACATGCATCCATGACAGAGAGAAAGAAAGAGAGAGAGAAAGCAGAGATTCTTACCACTTAACTATTGAGCGAGCACAGAATGGGGCAACTGAATCCATTACCTCAGTCAGTCTTAGTTTCCCCTAAAGGATGCTTGAAGGCACTCTCTAAGCACAGGGATGAATGCTACTTTTGAGCTCCCAATTCACCTTCAATTGAATGTACTACAATGTATCCATAGCCCACATTATATACAATTTGTATATAGATACATGTGCATATACATTTAGCATAACTGAACTGAGCAGAACTTGACTAGTTGACATAGGTTTCATTTTGTAGATGTTTAAGTGATGTTAAGTTCCTCCCTTCCCATATTTTGGAGCCAGTGATTTTCTTCAGATTTCAAATACATCCCAAAGCCCCCCTGAAGGGCTTTCCATCAGTGGGCATTTTGCCTGTCACACCTAGGTGCTTCTTCTCATGTGAGCAACTAGTCATGCTTAGATTAAGTTAAAATACTTACACTTATTCTTTTATATATACTGTATATAATATATACATTTTATATATACTGTATATATTATGTACATCTGTACATAATATAATGCTACATATAATATACATAAGATCAATGTTTTGATTAGCTATTTCCACAACAATGCTCTCTAGAAAAGCACCAAAAAATTTCAGTAGCACATAGCAATAGGCTTTTACTCTTCTCTTGTGAGTTTGCTGATCATCTGGTGCTTCTCTGCTTCAGACTGTGGGGCAGCTGGCTGGCTCTGCTCAGTGTACTTCTCAGTCTTCTGGGACCATGAGCTAGCTGAGGCATTTGCTTCTCATGATGCTGGCAGAGCTGCAAGAGGGCAAACAGAAACTAATGAGATCTCTTAAGACCTGAACTTGGAACTGGCAGAGTCCTTTTTCTTTATATGTCATTAGCCAAAGCAAGGCACACAGCTAAGCCCAAAGTCAAAAGGCAGGGCAGTATACTCTTCACAACGAGACTCTGGCAAGAGCGTGATTGTGGATGGGATGAAAAATTGGGACCAATAACTTATCTGCTAAGTTACCCCCCTTCCCTATACACACATTTTCCATGCTTAATAAGTGATTTAAAATATTTTTGAGATATTATGGACTTACCAGTTGACCAGAAAACCTGTACCCTGTACGAGATATGACTCAGCTGTACCCATCCCAGCTGGTAAGCCAAGTGCCCATGATACCTATTCACCTAGCTGAATTTCCAGAGTTGGAGATTTTTTTTCTCTAGGCTTTAAAGAACAACGCTCACTTGAGCATTAATTACACTTGGTTTGAAAGCTGAATTTAAGAAAACTAGTATATTCATCTTACTTTAAAACAAAGTGCTACTGAAGACATGGTTTTCAAGAGAGAGGCTACCTCCACCAGCTCATTACCTTGAGGCATTCCAATGACTATTTAATTTGTACTAGACATCAGGTGGTTTGTCTGTAATGAGTCAGCCTTCTTCATAAGGCTTTCTCTTATTTTCAGTTAATCCTTGATACCTTGATCAATTATCACCTGTTACATTTAGAACAGTAGTTTCTATACTCACTTTATAGTGGGTGTCTTTTATAGAGTTTTGATTATGCATTTATTTTAATTATACATACACAGTATGTTTATTGAAAAAATTAGAAAACAGAGATCAGCAGAAGAGAGATGAGCATTGATTACTCTGCAAATGTTATTTCAGACATTCCCCACAACAACCTGAAAGGTAGAGATTGCTCGGCCCATTTGACAGAAGAGGAAATTGAAGAACAGTGAGATCAAGGAGTTCACCTAAGTTGACATAGTTGGTAAATGGCTGTCAGGATCTTCTGGCTCTACAGCCAGTGCCTAAGTTTCAATTTGCCCTCTTGCACCTCTGCCAGCATCATGAGAAGCAAATGCCCCAGCTAGCTCATGATCCCGGAGAAGACTGAGAACTACGTTGAGGAGAGCCAGCCAGCTGCCCTACAGTTGGTTAAATAGTGTTTTTACACTTTGGACAAGCCCTTTACTTGGAACTCTGCAGTGTCTTTATTTCTATCAGTTTTAAATGAACACAAATAATAAATGCATTTTCAGTGTAAAAATTTAAACAAGTTAGAGTAAAATGTGAATATTTAGAGTAAAAATCCAGAAGATCCTGACAGCTATTTACCAACTGTGTCAACTTAGGTGAACTCCTTGATTGCAAGTTTCCTCAATTTCCTCATTCCATTTTTTCTTCTCAGAAGCAACTTGTTACCAATTTGGTGTGCACTTTCCCAGACCTTTTCTTATGATTTATAAATACAGTTTATGTGGATATGTTTCTACTTGTGTGTGAGAGTGTGTGTATATTACAGCAGAGGAATCGTATTATCATACTTTTTTTTTTTTTTTTACAATTTGCATTTTTTACCTAACATTATATTTTGGAGACGTTTCTGTGGTAAATTCTAGTTGACTTCAGTAGTCATTTCCTCATTCTTTATTAATAAAGGAATTATTATCTGGGCATATGCTACCCAAAATAAAGTTACATTTCCTGCTTTCCCTAACAGCTAGCTGTGGCCACTTGACTAAAGGCTAGGCAAAAAATGTGCATAAAATTATCTAAGACAGCTCCAAGTTCCCTTCTTTAAGAAAGAGCTGATGTGTGCTGTTTGAGCCTCTCTTTCTTTGTTCCTTCCTCTGTTCTTCTGTCTGTAATGCAGATGACACCATCATCAACCACAGTGCTGGGACCAGCACACTAAGCAGTAAGACACAAAAGCCCACGTGTTAATACCATGGAGTGCCATACCAGCTCTGCTTCACTTTCTTCTGCTTGACAGAGAAATGCATCTGAATTTTATTTAAGCCATGTTATTTTGAAGTTTTCTGTTACTTGCAAGTGATAATAATTCTAGGATCATAAGAGAATTGCAGCAAATAGCAGAACCAGATCACCTTCTGTTGACTTGGCAAAAGTAGGTGGTGAAGAGCGAAGGATCAGATATTATTGGCTAGAAAGCTCATGACTTTGTTTGGCTCACTGGTCCCTACTCTGTCTTGAAAGGCAGACACAAACTGATAGAGGCTGCAGGGTCGAGGGAAAAGGAAGAGAAACTGGATGATATTCATGGAAGTACTCTTTGCTATCTGCAGCAATGTCTCACTCAAGAGAGATGAACACAGGCCAGAAAATCTAGGGACAAAGATGGAAAAGAATACAGCTCTATTAAATATTAAAAACAGCCTTTTCTGCCTGGCATCTGCAATCTAAGTTGTCTGAGCGGTTACCTAGAATCCTGTATAAGGAAAAAAAAAACCCTTCTGTACCCCCAAATGAAGCAGTTGTAAGTATTGATTATGCATTGGCAGAGATCACCTTCTGCTAAGAGTTTCCTGTCAGATAATGGAAGCCAGCCCAGGGGCAAAAGATTCAGGTTAAACTGGTTGTTTTGAAGACCTCAAGTTGGCCAGTAGCAAAATGAGAGAAAGGGAAAGGAAGAGTGCCTTCAGTGGGAATCAAAACTTGAGAGTCTTCAGGCAGTATAGCTTAGTCTGGAGCCAGATTGCCAGCATTAAGCCCACTCGTTGTGCAAACCTTGGGAAATTTCTTAATATCTCCGCTCCTCACAAATTTGTTGAGCTTCTATTATATTGCCAGGCACTGTTCTGTTCTTGGACTGGGGATAACATTGCAAACATAACAGTTTTGGAGGCTAGACATTCTAGATCAAGTGGCCAGAGTGATCAGGTTCTGGTGAAGTTCCTCTTGCAGATGTGGATTGCTAACTTCTTGTTGTATACGCTTGTGGCTGAGAACAGAATGGAGAAGCAGCTGTCTTGTAACTCTATCTTTATTTTTTGAGACAGGGTCTCACTCTGTCACCCAGGGTCAAGTGCAGAGGTGCGATCACAGCTCATTAGAACCTCAATCTCCCAGAATCAAGTGATTCTCTCATCTCAGCCTCTCAAGTAGCTGAGACTACAAGCACAAATGCTATAATGGCGGGCTATTTTTTAAATATTTTGTACAAACAGAGGATTTCGCCATGTTGCCCAGGCTGGTCACGAACTCATGAGCTCAAGTGATCTACCTGTCACAGTCTTCGAAAGTGCTGAGATTACAGGCATGAGCCACCACACCCAGCCTCTTGTGATTCTCAAAAGGGCACTAATCCCGTTCATGAGGACTCTAACCTTATAATATTATCTAATTCCAATTCCTTTCCAAAGACCCAATCTCTCACTACTATCACCTTGGGGGATAATGTTTCAACATATGAATGCTGGGGCCATAGACATTCAGTGTTTAATACTGAGAAAAGCAAAATTTAAGTACCTGGCTTGGTCCCTTGCAAAAAATGAACTTTGGAATACTAAATCTCAGAATTAGAAGAACTTTCTCATCTAGTCCTTAGTGGTATTGCTTTGTTACTTTTTTTTAATAAACAAGCTAAAGTTTAACCACTTATCTAATCATAAACCATAAAGCAGGTAAAAATAGCCTACCAACCAAAAAACGTCCAGGACCAGATGGGTTCACAGCCAAGTTCTACCAGAGGTACAAAGAGGAGCTAGTTCCTTTCCTTCTGAAACTATTCTAAACAATACAAAAAGAGGGAATCCTCCCTAACTCTTTTTATCAGGCCATCATCATCCTGATAGCAAAACCTGGCAGAGACACAACTAAAAAGGAGAATTTCAGACAATATCCTAGATGAACATTGATGCAAAAATCCTCAATAAAATACAGTCAAATTGAATCCAACAGCACATCAAAAAGCTTATCCATCATGAGCAAATCGGTTTCATCCCTGGGATGCAAGGCTGGTTCAACATATGCAAATCTATAAGTGTAATCCATCAAATAAACAGAACCAAAGACAAACAGCACATGATTATATCAATAGATGCAGAGAGGTATCTATTCAACAGCTCTTTATGCTAAAAACTCTCAACAAACTAGGTATCGATGGAATATATCTCAAAATAATAAAAGCTATCTATGACCAACCCACAGCCAATATCATACTGAATGGGCAAAAACTGGAAACATTCCCTTTGAAAACTGGCACAAGGATGCCCTCTCTCATCACTCCTATTAACATAATATTGGAAGTTCCTGCCAGGGCAATCAGGCAAGAAAAAGAAATAAATGGTATTCAATTAGGAAAAGTGGAAGTCAAATTGTTTCTATTTGCAGACGACATGATTGTATATTTAGAAAACCCCATCGTCTCAGCATAAATCTCCTTAAACTGATAAGCAAATTCAGAAAAGTCTTGGGATATAAAATCAATATGCAAAAATCACAAGCATTCCTATGCACCAATAAGAGACAAACAGAGAGCCAAATAATGAAAAAACTCTCATTCACAATTGCTACAAAGACAGAATAAAATACCTAGGAATACAACTAACAAAGGATGTGAAGAACCTCTTCAAGGAGAAGTACAAACCACTGCTCAAGGAAATAAGAGAGCACACAAACAGATGGAAAAACATTATAAATCATTCTATTATAAAGATATATGCACATGGATGTTCATTGCAACACTGTTTACAATAGCAAAGACTTGGAACCAACCCAAATGCTCATCAAAGATGGACTGGATAAAGAAAATGTGGCACATATACACCACGGAATACTATGCAGCCATAAAAAAGGATGAATTAATGTCCTTTGCAGGGATGTGGATGAAGCTGGAAACCATCATTCTCAGCAAAATGACACAAGAAAGCCAAACACTGCATGCTCTTACTCATAAGTGGGTGTTGAACAATGAGAACACATGGACACAGCGAGGGGAACATAACATACTGGGGCCTGTTGGAAGTTGGGGGAACTAGGGGAGGTATAACATTAGGAGAAATACCTAATGTAGATGACGTGGGGGATGGATGCAATGAACCACCATGACACGTGTATGTCTATGTAACGAACCTGCATATTCTGCACATGTACCCCAGAACCTAAAGTATTAAAAAAATCTGATTAAAAACACCCTTCACCATGCAACTATGAATGATATTTTTAGTATCTTCAGAAATCTAATTTATAAATATTTCCTTGTCTTTTACCTTCATAACAGGCAAAATAACTAATTTGGTGCTTTGTATTCTCAAAATTTTATGTCACCATCTGAAAGCTTCTTAGTCTTTCAAGTTTTCTCCACTGAGCATGCTCATGTCTACTGGTTCATTTTAATTTCAGTCAAAGATTAATAAAAAATTAAAATATAAAATGTGAATTCTACAATATCAATTTACGCTTACATATGGAACTAGGAATATCACAAAAGGGATAATATGGAACTTTGAAGTGCACACTCCTATGAAAAGGAAGATTACAATGCCCACTTTAAGTGGGTTTCTGGCTGGCCATGGTGGTTCACACCTGCAATCCCAGCACTTTGGGGGGCTGAAGGTGGATGGATCACGTGAAGTCAGGAGTTCAAGATCAACCTGACCACCATGGAGAAATCCCATCTCTACTAAAAATACAAAAATTAGCCAGGCTTAGTGGCACATACCTATAATCCTAGCTACTCAGAAGGCTGAGGCAGGAGAACCATTTGAACCCAGGAGGTGGAGTTTGCGGTAAGAGGATCCCTTGAGTTCTAGGCTACAGTGAGCAGTAATCACATTACTGTACTCTAGCCCTGGTAACAGTGAGACCTTATCTCTAAAAAAAAAAAAATGTGTTCCTGATTCCTTTCAGTGAACCCAATATAGAGATGGGAACGTGTAGCCTTGAGTCTTTGCTGCTCCATTCTGCTACATCCTAAACCCAAGTTCATGTTTCTACTGAGGATAGATGAGTTTGCAGCGTGCCAGAATTACAGATTAGGTACACTGGTGTAGAATGTAAATTTGATTCTCTTTCTCAGCATGTTAGATACTTGAAAATACAGGGCATTATTGATTCTTTCTCTTTGTCTCTCCCTCAGTGTAGCCTGCAATGTACATTAATATCAGCCCTGAAACTATGGCATAGAGCATTTTATTATCCTGGAATGTCAAACTTTCCTAGGAAGAGAATTTTTCTTAAGGAGAATTTCCACAATCCAGGTGCATGTACTGACATTCTCTTTCCTGGGTGTATTATTTTTCACACTCAGTTCTTGTTCTGTTTTCTCTGACATTATAGAAGAAAATTGATGGAATAGAATAAATTAAGAGCCCTGGTGCTTTATCATCTTAACTGTTCAGCTCATTTAGTTGATACCTTGGGGAGGCCAGGAGGTGCTCACTGATAACACCTTTAGAGAAAGGGCTTTCTGTTTGTTTTTGTTTACTTTTATGTTCCATTTACCATAAATAATTTCATACTGCTATGGTGCTGCATAAGTAATAAACCCAATAGCAAATATAGTAATCAAAGTTTTTGGGGAAATGATATCTTTGCACTTTACAAATTAAACCTAATGTTTTGTCTCAAAATATCTGTAAAACTGACAAATATGGTCAGTTTCATTAGCAGGAAGTAAGCTAAAAATCTCTAGATTTCTTTAAACCCTCCAGAAGGTAGCACTGATAAAAGTACTTAGGAAAGTTGTAGAAATTCTCTTTTTGGAGTTGTCTGAAAAAGGATTTCTTTCTTTTAGGAGGATAAGGAATGAGCCTTAGACAGAATGTTTTCTCAATTTCTGTTGCAACCTCTGTGTGTGTGTGTGTGTGTGTGTGTGTGTGCACGTGCATGTGTGCACATGCTATTTTCTCTAATTATAGATCAG
Organism: Cebus imitator; assembly: GCF_001604975.1. Classification (NCBI taxonomy): domain Eukaryota; kingdom Metazoa; phylum Chordata; class Mammalia; order Primates; family Cebidae; genus Cebus; species Cebus imitator. The sequence goes on from NW_016107319.1 coordinate 6,591,653, forward strand.
AATTTCTCTAATTCTCTTGAATTAACAATGCTGGCATAATGGAGTCTTTTTACCTGACTTGTGATTCAAAGCCATATCAAGGTTAAAATAATAATTGTGTAGATAAGTAACAAAAGAGTAATTTTGGTGCTTCAGATTCAAAGAAGTTGATTTTCCTGTACATTTTCTTTCTTTTTCTTTTTTTTTTTTATGTGTGAGAGGTATGTTGGGAAGGACAAGTTTTGAAAGAATTTTAGGGCAAAGAGTAGGAGCTACTTCTCAATTGCTAAAAATTATCAGCTACGATTTCCACTTTTCCTTCACATACTGTCTTTAGCTTAAAGAAAACAAGTTCCTTGGGGCCAGTAGGGCAGCAGGAGGTGGGCAGAATGGAGACACAGCCTTGAAATGGTGCTGACAAGGGCCAGGGCAAATGGGATCCGTGTGGATGCTAGTTTATGTTATCCAACTTCTTAATGTCAAGTTTGATGTTGTTCATGTTGAATGATGTATTTTTGCATCAGTGGAGGTATTCCTGCAAAGCTGAGTGTGTCTAGAACACATATTCCTCCCACCTAGAATGCTGGCTCTTCACTTGACTAACACCTAATCATTCTTCCGGTATAAGCTCAATTCGACTTTCTCTAGGAAAGCTTATGTGACTCCTAAATCTAAATTAGGATCCAGTGACATTTTTTCTCTCTTAGGACTCTGTTTCTTTCCTCCAGAGAGATATATGTATAGAAATATATGTAAATGTGTAAGAATATAATGCATCATTATATATTAATATCTCTTATTTGTTAAGTTTCTTTCCCATGTTCAATATGCTTCAGCTGGGTAAGCACCATATCTCAAGAGTGTAGCACCTGGTAGTTGATTGGCAGGCAGTCAATCAGTATTTCCTGAGTTAATAAATCTGTAAATATGTCCTCACTTTCTTGTACTAGAATTTGTGAGATTCTTTGACTTCATTCCTAATCAACTTTCTATTGGCATTATTCCTTAGCAGCTGAGGTTGCATTTCATACTTTGTTCATTGCCAAGGGAATTTAATATTTAAAGGAGTTCAATAGTAATTTGTTTTGTAAAGAAAGGGTCATTTGATTGCATAAATATTCTGTATTCTTTTGAAGGTAAAATCTATTTTCTCACAAATACTCTCTGGTTTTTGGGTTTTGCACTGCCAGGACAGTGTCCTTTCATAACTGCTTAAACCAATTCATATTTCCATAAAAGACACTTTCACCTTCTGTCACTCCCACAACACAATTTAATGAGATTTGGGGAGATTGTTTCCTGGTTTGTTTCCTTTTTGCCTCTGGATGGCCACAGACAGAAATTTGATTAAGGGAAAGCTCTAGATAAGCAATAGCTCTCAGGTGAGAGCCCTCTAGCTGCTGTTCAATCCTTATGCAATACCATGCTGCAGGGAAAAGATTAGACAGATTAATTAGTACTAATTACTGTGGAGTCAGAAGATTTTCTCTTAGTATGGCAAAACATAATAAAACTCATCACATAGCTGGCTGTGCTGGTCAGAAGAATGGGACTTCACATCCCAGATGCATGCTCTTGCATTCTCTACCCTGCGAAACAAAACTAAGCTAAAGAAACAAACCAAGAAACCTTTACTTGGCTCTCCTGTTACCTTTGGTAACCATCCAATTAGCCTTTTCTCCTTTTGTTCACAGCATCTCAAATAATTCAGTATCTATTTGGAATGTATTCTTCTCCAAATAACAGACTGTCTCACTGATTGTTGTTTAAACTGCAGATGACTTTTCTCACATAACAAGAAATTTGGAGGTGGTTGTTTGCTGATGTTTATTCAGTGGCTTACAAAGTGAGGTCTTGGAGTTGGTGTCTCTGATTCTCATGGTTCTTCCCACATGGCTGACAGAGCACTAGCACTTCCTAGTGCCTATTCTCACACACCCATGTTCATGTTCAGATAGCAGAAGCAAGCAGAGAGCTCACACCTTATTCCCTTCCCCTTTATTCAGGAAAAAGGAACATCCCTTAAAAGAGTCCCAGCATCCTTTGCCTCCTCTTATGTTTCATTGGCCAGAACTGGGTTTCATGGCTACCCCAGCTAAAAAATAACAATAATAAGGAATAGGTTTTCCAACTCTTCTGTCTGTAGGTGACAGAGAATGGATAAGGGAATTGGAGATGTTTTTTGAGTAGGTACAAAATGGTCTGCAATAGATTCTGATCTGGAACTCTGCTTAGTCTTTTGCAATTTCATTTATTATAGTATCAAAACTGCATTCTTGGTGGTGACATTCTCCTCGAACTTTAAGATATTTATTTTCTCTGTTTGGTCCCATACTCCTCATCTGAATTTCCTAAAATGAACGGCACTCAATGAGCAAATCACACATATATATGGTACCTTAAGCAGATAAGCAGAACATGAGCTATTTTCAAAGAGTACATCTTTCTTTTTATTTTCAAATACTTTTCTCCCCATTTCCCTATTAGGATGTTGTTTTCCTTTTTCCATGGACCTTTCTCAGGTACTGCAATTCCTAGAGTAATAAATATAGATGTTTACACCATGCCACAATATTTTTTTTATTTATATACATAAAGCAAGATTAAGTAATTTCATAATTTGGGGTATTCAAGGGAATCATTATGGTAGTTTTTTTTTATATTTGTTATTCTTTGAAAAGATGATATGAGATAGAAAGTCCCCAGCTTATCTAAATTACATACTTAAATAAAAATCTGTCCATGTTAGAGATGTTATCATATGCTAGTAATTCTTTACTCAATCACAGTCTTTTGGGATTTATTCATCAACTCATAGCACATAATCTATTAGTGATTTTCTACTTATGGTACCTGAAATCACCCAGTGCCCCTGTTGGGCAAGTCGATTCACATTCATTTCACTAAGAATGGAAAGAAAAAAATGGGCAAATGTTCTTGGTAACGGTTGGAATTTCAGTATGTGATGTATAAAGTTACCTAATATGTTAGCCTTTCACAAGAAAGAAAGAAAACAGAATCTGTATAACATTCCTATAATTGCAGCTAGCTGAATAAATTGATTGACCTGAACTACTTAAAGTTTTTCATCTGTACATAATTAATAATAAATGCATTCTGAACGCTGAGCAATTATTTTTGAAATTCATTTATTTTATAGTCTTCATTTAACCTCTTTGAAAATACCCTGCAGCTCTGCTTTTTGTTTGCTTCTTTGATTGGGCACAAGCAATCACTCATGCATAGAAATTCTTACTGACTTACTCAGTGATACTCTCTCTTTTGTATACAAATGCCCTCTCTAATTTTTTGCCATCATCAAATGTCCATGCTATATCATCTACAAATATGAAGAGTGTGCTCATTTAAGCAGAGTTTAGTGTTCAAATAAAATACACAGTGAAGTTCATCTGACACATATTTAATGATGTGCATAATTGTTATTGAGCTGCATGGTAATTGGGCATAAATGGTAAGCCCACTCATGTCATAGCAATGGAAAATATATTTATACAGACAGACCCAGCATTTTCATATTCAACAGTGGGAAGCAATTGGAAGTGGGGGGAATGAGAATCGGGATGTAGCTTGACTAGTTATTTGTTACCTTCTAGCTCTATCAACTCCAACCTAAGGAGAGGTATCTGGAATCTCCAGGTCTTTACTATATAGATTTTCCCAGGATTTAGATGGACAAATATGGGCTTGGGCTTCTGTAGCACTTAGATGTGGATCTTACATGTTGATTATTTTAAAAGAAAAGAGACTCATTCAAGTCGTCTGACTGAGTCAGACAACTGTTGATAGAAAACTTTTCCACATATAATTTTTTTGGAGTAAGACCCCAAGAAGCAGTGGCTCATTTGGTCATGTGTAGAGAAGTCAGAGTTCTTCAAAGGGCTACAAATTCCCAGTTAGGTTGTGGAAGGCACTTTGTAAGCTTTAGTGATTATGGAGGTAGACCTCTTACTATTGAGAATTCTAAGAATGTCCCCAATTATCCCCATGATTCCTGCCCCACTGATATATATGCTTTATACAATCCTCTTCCCTTGACTGAGAGAAAAACCTATGAATATAATATTATTTCTGTAGTAAGGTTGCAGTTTGAGGCAAAAGTGAGAGAATTTTGCAGATTTAATTTCTAATCAGTTGATTTTTAAAAATTTCTTCAAAGTTTTATTTTATTTTATTTTATTTTGATTTTCATTATGCTTTAAGTTCTAGGATACATGTGCCGAATGTGCAAGTTTGTTACTTAGGTATATATGTGCCATGGTAGTTTGTTGCACCCATCAACCTGTCATCTAGGTTTTAAGTCCCACATGCATTAGGTATCTAATGCTATCCCTCCCCTAGTCCCCTACCCCTTGACAGGCCTTGGTGTGTAATGCTCCCCTCACTGTGTCCGTGTGTTCTCATTGTTCAACTCCTACTTATGAGTGAGAACATGTGGTATTTGGTTTTCTGTTCTTGTGTTAGTTTGCTGAGAATGATGGTTTCCAGCTTTATCCACATCCCTGCAATGGATGTGAGTTCATTCTTTTTTATGGTTGCATAGTATTTCATGGTTTATATGTGCCACATTTTCTTTATCCAGTCTATCATTGATGGGCATTTGGGTTGGTTCAAAGTCTTTGCTGTTGTAAATAGTACTGTAGTACACATACATGTGCATGTGTCTTTATAGTAGAATAATTTATACTCCTTTGGGTATATACCCAGTAATGGGATTGCTGGATAAAATAGCATTTCTAGTTCTAGATCCTCAAGGAATTGCCACACTGTCTTCCACAATGGTTGAACTAATTTACACTCCAATCAACAGCATAAAACCGTTCCTATTCTCCACATCCACTCCAGCATAGGTTGTTTCCTGACTTTCTAATGCTTGCCATTCTAACTGGCATAAGATAGTAGGTATCTCATTGTGGTTTTGATTTTTATTTCTCTAATGACCAGCAATGATGAGCTTTTTTTCATGTTTGTTGGCTGTGTAAATGTCTTCTTTTGAGAAGAAGTGTCTGTTCATATCCGTCACTCACCTTTGGATGGGATTGTTTGTTTTTTCCTTATAAATTGTTTAAGTTCCTTGCAGATTCTGGATATTAAACCTTTGTCAGATAGATAGATTGCAAAAATTTTCTCCTATATTGTAGGTTGCCAGTTCATTCTGATGATAGTTTCTTTGCTGTCCAATTTTGGGTTTTTTGCCAATGCTTTTGGTGTTTTAGTCATGATATCTTTGCCCATGCTTAGGTCCTGAATGGTATTGCCTAAGTTTTCTTCTAGGGTTTTTATGGTTTTATGTCACATGTTTAAGGCCTTAATTCATCTTGAGTTAATTTTTGTATAAAGTGTAAGGAAGGGATCCAGTTTCAGTTTTCTACATATGGTTAGCCAGTTCTCCCAACACCACTTATTAAATAGGAAATCCTTTCCCCATTGTTTCTTTTTGTCATGTTTGTTAAAGATCAGATGGTTGTAGATGTGTGGTGTTATTTCTGAGGACTGTGTTGTGGTCCATTGATCTATATATCTGTTTTGGTACAGTTACCAGGCTGTTTTGGTTACTGTAGCCTTGTAATATAGTGTGAAGTCAGGTAGTGTGATACCTCAAGTGTTGTTCTTTTTGCTTAGGATTGTTTTGGCTATATAGGCTCTTTTTCGGTTCCAGATGAAATTTAAATTAGTTGTCTTTAATTCTGGGAAGAAAGTCAATGATAGTTTGATATGACTGGCGTAGAATCTATAAATTTCTTTGAGCAGTATGGCAATTTTCATGATATGGATTCTTCCTATCCATGAGCATGGAATGTTTTTTAATTTGTTTGTGTCTTCTCTTATTTCATTGAGCGGTGGTTTGTAGCTATCCTTGAAGAGGCCATTTGCATCCCTTTAAGTTGTATTTTTAGGAATTTTATTCACTTTGTAGCAATTGTGAATGAGAGTTCACTCAAGATATGGCTGTCTGTCTATTATTGGTGTATGGGGATACTTGTGATTTTTGCACATTGACTTTATATCCTGAGACTTTGCTGAAGTTGCTTATCAGCTTAAGGAGTTTTGGGGCTGAGATGATGGGGTTTTCTAAATACATAATCATGTCATCTGCAAAAAGAGACAATTTGACTTTCTCTTTTCCTATTTGAATACACTTTATTTCTTTTTCTTGCCTGGTTGCTCTGGCCAAAACTTCCAATACTGTGCTGAATAGGAGTGGTGAGAGAGGACATCCTTGTCTTGTGCTGGTTTTCAAAGGAAATGCTTCTAGCTTTTGCCCATTTAGTATGATATTGGTTATGGGTTTGTCATAAATATCTCTTATTATTTTGAGATATGTTCCATTGATACCTAGTTTATTGAGTGTTTTTAGCATGAAGGGGTGCTGAATTTTATCAAAGGCCCCTTCTGCCTCTGTTGAGATAATCAAGTGGTTTTTGTTATTGGTTCTGCTTTTTGATATGCTGCTTGATTTGTTTTGCCAGTGTTTTATTGAAGATTTTCACATCAATGTTCATCAAGCATATTGGCCTGAAGTTTTCTTTTTTTGTTATGTCTCTGCCAGGTTTTAGTATCAGGATGATCATAAAATGAATTAGGGAAGATTCCCTCTTTTTCTATTGTTTGGAATAGTTTCAGAAGAAATGGTATCAGCTCCTCTTTGTACCTCTGGTAGAATTCAGCTGTGAATCCATCTGGTCCTTGGCTTACTTTGGTTGGTAGGCTATTAATTGCTGCCTCAATTTCAGTACTTATTATTGGTCTATTCAGGGATTCAACTTCTTCCTGGTTTAGTCTTGGGAGGGTGTATGTGTCCAGGAATTTATCTATTTCTTCTAGATTTTCTAGTTTATTTGCATAGAGGTGTTTATAGCATTCTCTGATGGTAGTCTGTGTTTCTGTGGGATCAGTGGTGATATCCCCTTTATCATTTTTATGTGTCTGTTTGATTCTTCTCTCTCTTTTTAAAAATTAGTCTGGCTAATGGTCTATCTATTTTGTTAATCTTTTCAAAAAAGCACCTCCTAGATTCATTAATCTTTTGAAAAGTTTTTCGTGTCTCTGTCTCCTTCAGTTCTGCTCTGATCTTTGTTATTTCTTCTGCTAGATTTTGCATTTCTTTGCTCTTGCTTCTCTAGTTCTTTTAATTGTGATATTAGAGTGTTGATTTTAGATCTTCCCCATTTTCTGATATGGACCTTTAGTGCTATAAATTTCTCTGTGAACACTGCTTTAATTGTGTCCCAGAGATTCAGGTAAATTGTGTCTTTGTTCCCACTGGTTTCAAAGAACTTATTTACTTTTGCCTTACTTTCTGTATTTACCCAGTAGTCATTCAGGAACGAGTTGTTCAGTTTTCATGTAGTTGTGTGGTTTTGAGTGCATTTCTTAATCCTGACTTCTAATTTGATTGCTCTGTGGTCTGGGAGATTCTTTATTATGATTTTCATTATTTTGGATTTGCTGAGGCATGTTTTACTTCCAATTATGTGGTCAATTTTAGAATAAGTAAATGTGCCATGTGGTGCTGAGAAGAATGTATATTCTATTGATTTGGGGTGGAGAGTTTCATAGATGTCTATTAGGTCTGCTTTGTCCAGAGCTGAGTTCAAGTTCTGACTATGCTAGTTAATTTTCTGTCTTGTTGAGCTGTCTAATATTGATAGTGAGGTATTAAAATCTCTCACTATTATTGTGTTTGTGTCTAAGTCTCTCTGTAGGTCTCTAAGAACTTGTGTTATGAATCTGGGTGCTCTAGTATTGGGTGAATATATATTTATGATAGTTAGCTCTTCTTGTTGCATTGATCCTTTGTCATTATATAATGCCCTTCCTTTTCTCTCTTGATATTTGTTGGTTTAAAGTCTTTTATCAGAGACCAGAATTGCAAGCTCTGCTTTTTTTTTTTTTTTTTTTTTTTTTTTTAAGTATTCCTCCATCTCTTTATTTTTAGCCTCTGTGTGTTTTTGCACTTGAGATGGGTCTCCTGAATACAGCACATCAATGAGTCTTGACCCTTTATCTAATGTGCTAGTCTGTGTCTTTTAATTGGGGCATTTAGCCCATTTACATTTAAGGTTAATATTGTTATGTGTGAATTTGATACTGTCATCATGATGCTAGCTGGTTATTTTACACATTAGTTGATGCTGTTTCTTCATAGTGTCATTGGTCTTTATATATTGGTATATTTTTGCAGTGATTGGTACTACTTTTTTTCTTACCATATTTAGTGCTTTCTTCAGGAGCTCTTGAAAGGCAGGCCTGGTGGTGACAAAATCCTTCAGTATTTGCTTGTCTGGGAAGGATTTTTTTTCTTCTTTGATTATGAAGCTTAGTTTGGCTGGATATAAAATTCTGGGTTGAAAATTCTTTTCTTAAAGAATGTTCAATATTGGCCCCCATATTCTTCTGGCTTGCAGGTTTTCTGCATACAGATCCACTTTTAGTTTGGTGGGATTCCCTTTGTAGGTAACCTCACTTTTCTCTCTGGCTGCCCTTAACGTTTTTTCCTTGGTTTCAACCTTGATTAATCTGACGATTTTGTGTCTTGGGGTTATTCTTCTCGAGGAGTCTCTTTGTGGTGTTCTCTGTATTTCCTGAATTTAAATGTTGACCTGTCTTGCTAGATTGGGAAAATTTTCCTAGATTATGTCCTGAAGAATGTTTTCCAACTTGATTCCATTCTCCTTGTCACTTTCAGGTACACCAATCAAACATAGATTTGGTCTTTTCACATAATCCCATATTTCTTGGAGGCATTATTTGTCACTTTTCATTCTTTTTTCTCTAATCTTGTCTTCAAGCTTTATTTCATTAAGTTCATTTTCAATCTCTGATATCCTTTCTTTCAATTGATCAACTCAGCTATTGATACTTGTGTATGCTTGTGTATGCTTCCTGAAGTTCTTGTGCTGTGATTTTTAGATCCAACAGCTCATTTCTGTTCTTTTCTAAACTGGTTACTCTAGTTAGCAGTTCCTGTAACATTTTACCAATGTTCATAGCTTTCTTGCATTGGGTTAGAACATGCTCCTTTAGCTCAGAGGAGTTTGTTATTACCCAACTTCTGAAGCCCAGTTCTCTCAATTCATCAAACTCATTCTCTGTCGAGTTTTGTTCCCTTGCTGGTAAGGAGTTGTCATCCTTTGGAGGAGAAGAGGTATTCTGGGTTTTGGAATTTTCAGTCTTTTTGCATTTTTTTTTTCTTCTTTGTGGATTTATCTACATTTGATCTTTGATGCTGATGATCTTTGGATAGGGTTTTTATGTGGACACCCCTTTTTGTTGATGTTGATGTTATTTCTTTCTGTTTGTTAGTTTTCCTTCTAACAGTCAGGCCCCTCTTCTGCAGATCTGCTGGAGTTTGCTGGAGGTCCGCTTCAGACCCTGTTTGCCTGGGTATCACCAGTGCAGGTTGCAGAAGACTGCCTGTACTTTCCTCTTGAATCTTTGTTCTAGAGGGGCACCCGCAGATGCCAATTGGAGCTCTCTGGTATCAGTTGTCTGTCAAACCCTGTTGGGAGGTGTCTTCCAGTCAGGAGGCATGGGAGTCAGGGACCCACTTGGGGAGGCAGCCTGTTTCATAGCAGAGCTCAAGCATTGTGCTGGGAGATCCATTGCTCTCTTCAGAGCTGGAAGGCAGGAATGTTTAAGTCTGCTGAAGCTGTACCCATAGCTGCCTTTCCCCCTAAGTGTTCTCTCCAAGGGAAATGGGAGTTTTATCGATAAGCCCCTGACTGGGGCTGCTGCCTTTCTTTCAGAGATGCCCTGCCCAGAGAGGACGAATCTAGAGAGGCAGTCTGGCCATAGTGGCTTTGCCACACTGTGATGGGTTCCACTCAGTCCAAACTTTCCAGTGGCTTTGTTTACACTGTGAGGGGAAAACTGACTACTCAACCCTCAGTAATGGTGGATGCCTCTTCCCTCACCAAGCTCGAGAGACCCAGGTTGATTTCAGACTGCTGTCCTGGCAGAGAGAATTTCAAGTCAATAGATCTCAGCTGGCTGGTCTCCGTGGAGGTGGGGCCCACTGAACAAGACCACTTGGCTCCCTGGCTTTAGCCCCATTTCTAGGGGAGTAAATGGTTCTGTCTTGCTGGGGTTCCAGGTGCCACTGGGGTATGGAAGAAAGCTCCTGCAGGTAGCTCAGTGTCTTTTCAAATAGCTGCTCAGTTTTGTACTGGAAACCCAGGGCCCTGGGTTTCCAGCAGGCATCTGAGGGAAGCTCTTGGTCTGCGGGTTGCAAAAACTTTGGGAAAAGCTTAATATCTGGGCCAGATACATTGTCCCTCATGGCACAGTCCCTCTTGGCTTCCCTTGGCTAGGAAGGGGAGTTCCCTGGCCCCTTGCACTTCCAGGTTGAGGTGACACCCCACCCTGCTTCTGTTTGCCCTCCATGGCTGCACCCACTCTCTAACCATTCCCAGTGAGATGAACGAGGTACCTCAACTGGAAATGCAGAAATCACCCACTTTCTGCATTGGTCTCCCTTGGAGCTGCAGACTAGAGCTGTTCCTATTCAGCCATCTTGTCAGATCCCCCAGTCAGTTGATTTTAATTAATCTAGGTGAAGATTATCTTGGGTGAGTCTGACCTAATCAGATGATCCCTAAGAGGTA
>NW_016107319.1:6602338-6617184 GCF_001604975.1 Cebus imitator
GAGTACAGTGGCGTGATCTCAGCTCACTACAATCTCCACCTCTTGGGTTCAAGCAATTCTCCTGCCTCAGCCTCCTGAATAGCTCGGATTACAGGCATGCACCACCACGTTTGGCTAATTCTTTATTTTTAGTAGAGATGGGGTTTCTCCCTGTTGGTCAGCCTGCTCTTGAACTCCCAAGCTCAGGTTATCCATCCACCTCAGCCTCCCAAATTACTGGGATTACATGTGCGAGACACTGCGCCTGGCCTCTCCTGGCTTTAAAATATTAAGCTGCCGTGTTTTGAGATAGTAACTTGTCTGTGAACTGAGGACATCCTTAGGAACTGAGAGCAACCCTGGCCAACAGTGAGCCAGAAAATTGGGAAACACAGTCTTCTGACTACAAGGGACTAAATTCTACCAACAACCTGAATGAGCTTGAAAAAGGTCCTTGAATTCTACATGGGAGCCTAGCATTGGAGACATCTTGCTTGCAGGCTTGTGAGACTTTAAGCAGACTCAATGAAGCTATGTCTAGATTTCTGACCCACAAAACCTGCAAGAAAATAAAAGGGTATTGTTTTAAACCACTACATTTATTTGTTATGCAAAAGTAGAAAACTAAGACATTTGGACTTAAGTATTCATACATTTAACATACAGTTATTGAATACTCACTATGTCTTCTGTCCTGTTAATCCAATCTGCACTTGGAGATACAGAGAAAATTAGGTTTTATTGTATTTTGTATAACTGATTGTATTTTCTAAAGCCTTCCATCAGCTAGAGTAATTAATAGAGAGAAAAGTTTAAAATTGTCTGTTGAAATCAGTTCAGTCCCTTCCTGTTTTAAATCCTCTCATTTCATGTAAGTATTCAGCCAATTTGAAGTCCATCTCCATGAGAAACATTTCAGAACTGTGTACCTGTCCCCACTCCACCTCACAAGTTAGCATGCTAAGAACTTAAGCCTTCCATGTAATCGTTGTAATGGAGAAGAGATGGGTTCTTAAATCCATGCAGTGGCCACTAGTCCCTCACTAGTCTCAGCTATGAAGTGGTTGGCCTGGGCTACTTTCTAGACGGTGACCACGAAGTTAGGACTGATCCTATTCCTGATGTTTCTGTGGGTGCCAGCTACTGATCTGTGGCTGGTGTAGGTCATGGTCATGACTCTCTTGGGCTGGGCCTCAAGTATTCCCTGGCTGACACAGCCTCACTCAGCTCCTTTTCTGAGACTCCTCCACTTGTCCCTGGTTTGGGTGTTCCACCTCAATCCTTTCCACAAGTAGATCCAATGTCAGAACCTCTGGTTCTAGCTCAGCTTTCATCCACATCCCCCCAACTCTGGAGAAACTTGAAATGATGCAAAGATTTACACAGCTTTTTGGGATAACACTCAGTATCTATTTGTAAAAATGTACATTTTGTCATATTTCCACATTTCTCTTGTCAAAGAGGGCCTCTGTGTATTTGTAGAATGTTGTAACTTCAGCAATGAAGGGGAGATGGTGTGCTTGGATATATATACTGATTTATACATAATAAATACAGTGACAATAAGTACAACATTTTAAATTTATACACACATAAATATACTTTGTAGATATATTGATATACAATCTGTCTTATCTATCTATCTGCACACGCATTGCTCTGTGTTGTTTATAACACTCATATGTCTTAGCAAGGGATGCTCCCTGGCTTTGTGCCATTAAGGTCTGATGGTCCCACTCCTGGGCTTCTTACCAGTGTGTGCTTCTGTTATCTAACACCAGCATATCCTGGTCCATTTCTTACTTGGCTTGGTTGTGGCCTCATCATTTTTCCTGCCACCTTGGACCACTTTGGTGCTCACTGGCTTTGTAGACTCCCCTGCTTCCACCTGCTCCTGCTTCCCATCCCCAGGTTTCTATGAATCAGATAGAGCATAAATTGGGCTTTTTCTCTTTTCTGGTCAAGATTTACCCAACATCATTTTGTCTTCCTGTGTTAGAGCAGCAGTGATCTGAATCGTAAGTACTTGGTTCTTGGTTTGCTAAAGAATTTAGAAAATACTAACTTCCTTCAGCCTATTGCCTTACTGCAAAAAGGCCTCTTTTGAATATGAGAAAAGGAAAATTAATTCTATGCTCTCTTCATTCCTAAGGTAATAACCTTAATATCTTCTCCTCATTTCTGGCAAGCAGGTGAATGCCTCAGGCCAGGTAGAGAGTTAGGTACCCAAAACTGCAAGAAAGGAAAATGTGATGATTTTTAAGGCTGTTACTTAAAAATACAGAGTATTCAATAGTGGATAAAATGGAACCGTCTCTGCTTCATGGAGATTATAGCTTAGTGAGGCAGGCAGATATTCTACAAATATACATATATATATATATATATATATATATATATATATAAAATTCTAATTTGTGGCAAGTGTTTTGAAGGAAAACAGCTAGTAGGGGAGAGATTGACTGGTGTTGACAGTGGTGAGAAATAGTTTAGACAGAAATATCAGAAAAGGTCTGTGTGAGACACAACACAGACTCTGAGATGAGTGGATATTGGACAAAGCATCAGGGGAAGACATGCAGGATGGTTCTAAGGTGGAAGAGGGTAACGGAAGGCCTACAGTGCCTTCCTATCCCACACAACACAGAAGCCAAAGTCCTATCACCAGTGACACTCTGCCAAGGTAAAATCCCTTACTGCCTTGCTAACCTAATGCTCTCACGCTGTTTCATATTTCTGACCTCATCCTCTACTTCTTTACTCTTCATTCTGTCTGAATTAGCCATTCTTGTTCTCTTGATGTTCCTCAGGCATGCCAGGCAAGCTTCCAACTCAGGGCCTTTGTGCATGCCATTTTTTTCTGGCTGGAAGGCACTTTTCCCAGGTAGCTGCAAAGATCACTTCCCATACTCTTCAAGTTCTTTCAAAAAATTCGATCTCTTCATAAGACCTGCCTTTGCCACCTTCTCTAAAACTCCATTTCCTTCTGGCCTGTTATTTTATTCACTTTTCCCTGCTTTTATTTTTCTTCTTAGCACTTATCTTTATCTAATATAATAGATATGTTTCATTTAGGTATCTTATTTATTGCCTGTCTCCCATGTAATGTAATGTAAGCCGTAAGGGCAAGGGATTTTGTCAATGTCATTTGCTAATGTATTTTAGCCATTAGAATAGTGACTAACACATAATAAGCAATCAATAAATGTTTGCTGAATGAATAAATAAATGATGGACACATCCGTTTCACTTGTGGTCCAGTTAATTTGCCTTCTTCCCTGCACCGTGGCATTTCTTCTACCTCAGTCCTCTTGTGCCCTCTCTTGGGTTTAACCGGGTCCATGTCATCCCAGTCTCTCTACATGAGATTCTCCAGCAATCTGAAACATCTCCTGGGTTTTTAGCTGGTGATTCAAATTTTATTCCTTCCTTCACATCTTTAACAATTATTTGTGGAGCACTTATTATGTACCAGGCACTATTCTGGGCACTGGGGATATCATGGCAAGAAAGACAATATCCCTGTCTTTACAGCACTTAGATTTAAGCCAAGTATTTTTTTTTCCCAGAGATTCTATCTTGTGACAAATACTTCTTCTGCCTCCACCTGCCACAATGCAACCGTAACAACAGCAGCCAACTTGGCAGGGAATCCAGTGTTGAAATCACCAAATGTGGCACAATGGAGCAGGATGTGGGAGCAAGAAATGAGAGAGAAGCCTGCCTGATACAAATCTTCCAGAAGGATGCAGAGATGCTTAGCAAGTGCCCTGCAGAAGGAATTATTTAAATCCACTGGGAGGGGCCAGTGAATTCTCTATTATGGATAAGCACAAGCTGGCTATCCAATTTCCCACTACTGTTTAACTTCCTCATTACATGATAAGGAGGATTATTTTATTCTAATTTTCTTCTTAGATAAATTACAATGGCCACTGAGGAAGAATGACTACATCTGCATAAGCTATAAAAACCAATGAAGCATTGTCATTTCGGTTCTCATATGCACATGGTTTTATAAAACTTGACTGCTCACATTTGAACATGCCATTTGACACACACATATTGTACATGCCAAACTATACATTTCCAATGCCAAATGCCTACAGAAAGTTACCTGGAATCCTCAGTAGAAAAATTCTGAGAGGTACCCACTGCTTTTCTGTAGGAATTTCTGATGTATTGAAACAATTGCTATGAATAGAATTAGAGATATAGTATCATATACATTCAAAGTATTGAAAGATAGCTCTAGTATTCTAGGGAAAATTAATTTTTACTAACGTTGTAGTTGAGGACAAAGGATTAGAAACTTTATATATATGGTATCTTGTTACTTAGACATTACATTTTAATGAACTATACAGTGTTTTCACACATAACTGAATCTTAATAACTAATATCATTTTCACATTTTATGTTAGGTCATATAGAATTCTTGTCTTGTGAATGCCAGGTGTTTTCCATAATAATGTCAAATTTTAGCATAAATGGAGAATCTCAGACCGTTTTTAGGTTGCTTAAAAAAAATAAATGCTAGCATACTGCCTATTACACTGATATAATTGCAGGGCCTTTCAGGGTGGGATGGACTGCTATCCATGCTTGTTTTTCCTCACACAATGCTAGAGCACCGGGCCCAGAACCCCACATATAGAAGATACTCAACATGAGTAAGATTAATAAAAGAAGTGTCACATAAATAGGTTGGCTTAGAGAAACAGGTGTGAGGATGCAGTCTTCACACTATTCACATAAAAGGTAAATTGCATAAACATGGAGTCAGACTGCCCGAGTTCAAATCCCAACTGTGCTGCTTACTTCATCTTGCACTTCAGTTCCCTGCTCTGTAAAATAGAATAATAGGGGTACCCCCACCTCATAGGGTAATCATGAGGATTAAATAAATTAATTAAAACATGTAAAAGATTTACAGCACTGCCTGGCACATGGTAAGGATACAATAATATTAGCTACTATTGTGCAACATAAGTACAGATCCTCAAAAAAGAGATATGAAATATAAGGCTATTAAGCCCTTTCTATCCTTTTCCCCTACACATACCCTTTCCAGATACATGAGCGCACACACACACAAACACACACACACACACACACACACACACACACACATAAGGCTATTAAGCCCTTTTTATCCTTTTCTCCTACACATCCCCTTTGCAGACACATGAACACACACACACACACACACACACACACACACACACCTGTGCACAAGCATAAACCCCTCATAAAACTAAAAAGAAGTTCTTCACAGGCAACCAGGAAAAAAATACTCAATTACCAACTAAGGATCCTGATGTAGTGTCTACCCCTTTAAATGAACTCAGCCTGCCCTCGTAAACCTGAGCTAGGATTATGTAAACGGCCCCTGGAAGGCCTCCAAACTCTATTTCTGGAATTATTCCAGGCCATTTTCCATCTGCCAGTGGTGCTAATCCTTGATCTTGGTGTAACTAGATAATCTTTTCAGATATTAATTTATGTGACGTTCTCTCTCTATCTTCTCTTTTTCAGTGTCCCTGACTACCTCCCTCTCCCTCTTCCTCCTTTCTGCACCTCCATTCAAGCTGACCCTTGATTTCAGCTCTCGGCTTCAGTGACTTGTGGAGGTGGGTAGAGTGTTGGTGGATGTGATTAGGGTAGAAAGCCTCAGTAATCTGCAAAATGACCTACTTTCTTTGCTAAAAATCTAAGCCCCCAATATAATTAATTATAGGGGTGGTAAAATTGGTAGAAATGTTAAGTCAATTTATGGGGGCAGGATAGTTTAGAAAAACACCAGGGGAGAAAGATTTTCTGCAATGTTTAAAAGGGTTTTATTAGTGGATTGTGACAAGGTTTGCAATCTGAGGGTTTTACCAATGAAAGAGATTTGATTATTGCTCACGGACAAAGTTGAAACATGTGTCGTGATTCTAGAGAGGACTGGCTGTGAAGCAATCTGGGAAACTCGACTTATAGGCACCTCATTAAAGATTTCCACATGCAAAGCTCAGGTTGGAAGTGATAAAGAGCAGCAGAAAGGGGACACGTGGACAAAGATTATGGGATTCTCCAAGTAATCTAGGTGGACAGTAGACCAAAATCCAAAGTACTCCTTGCCTGTACTTTGGCAATGTATAAAGTTTTGGAAATGTAGCAAAATGCCTATGGTAAAGAAACCCCAAGAAATAACAGGTAAAGCTTTCCCCTTGTCTGGTTGGATGGGGCTTAAAGCAGAAATGAATTTTAAATACACAAAATAAAGAGGTATGATGGTTCTGGCAGCCGTTTTTACCATGCTGCAGTTCTTACTCTTTCTTCTGTAAACAAAACCCTGATCCCTTTTAGAGGATTTCCATCTCCTCCCTTTGAGGGGACTTGATGAAACTGTTGATCAAGTTCCCCTGTCTTTCTACAGCAAAGGGAGGAGGAGGAGGGCAAATGATCCACACTACACCATTTAGGTTCCCCCTTGTAGGACTTTGATTCTTGAGAGGGGTGATGCAAATACCAAGGAGCTGTTGGATTTAATAGCTCCAGTGTCAGCAGTAATTCGTTCCTGCCACTTAGATCCTCAGAACTGTCTTGGGTTCTGTCCTCTGCAAGTCCACGGGTTTGCCTTTGCTTTTGAGAATTGCCCCATAATACTTCCACTACATTCTTTCTCAAGTCACAAAGGCTTTTATAGAAATACAAAGTTAGAAAGAGTTGGTATTTCTTGTTATAACTCATAAAACTATCAGTTCTAGTAACTATTTTACCATCCCACTGTGCATAGCTTTGGATTGAGGAACTAGTGATGAATTGCAGTTGTAGTTGGCCTTGGCTTCTTTATGATATGCATTTTAGCATCTCCATTGGCTTTACAGATTGACCCTTCCAATAAGAGGCGACTCACCCTGCCTCAGCTTAAGTGACTGATTCCTTTGACTTCCCTTCTCCCAGCATCTGCCTTAAGACAAGTCCCAGAAAAGTGGCCCCTGATCCAAAATCTCCTGATCAATTCAATGATGGTCCATCAAGCTCAGTAAGTGCCAGGCGAAGTTTTGCTCACATCCAGTGATCAAAACATGAACATAAACTAATCTTCTTTTGATTAGTGTCTGATGTCAAGAGCTGGATTCAGTTTTGTCCCAAAGGCAAAGTGTTTTAACAATTTTTGTTTTACTTCTTTTTGCTATTTCCTTTTATCTGAGTTGTAGCTTTTGTTCGCTGTACAAATGCCATGCTAAAATTTTTATTTGATTAAAAATAATTTATCTCAAAATGCTAGTGAATTCAGAATTGCAATTCAATTTCAAATGTCTTCATTTGGTTTTTGAAAAAAATGTAACTTGAGTATATGTTAGTGTTGTTTTGAGTTATGCAATAATAAATTCAGTTTTACATGTTAGATACATAATTTCTTAATTTTGAGTGTTTCTATTTCCTTCATTTTTTGTAGTAAATTATCTTAGTATTTCAACATATAGTACAAGAGAAGATAAAAGGCACTCAATGTATTTATTTTAAAATTCTTAATAGTTTTTATTTATAACTTATTGTATTTTAGGATAAATCATTTTCAGAATAACAAAGAAATTAGGCTAAAACACATTTTGTATTTTCTCTTCAAATTTACTTTTATCACCTTTTATAATTTGTATTTTCTAAAGTCAAGTAATCAAATATTTAGAAGTGACCTCAATAAGCAGAGTGCTCAGCACATAGTAGGTGCTTAGTTAAATATTTACTGAATCAATTAGGCAATTTGATGTACTTTTATTCACTATGAACTATGTTACAAAGCATTAGACCATTCTTCTTTATTTGTCCCTTTTCATAGATCATGAGAGATTAACTCGTAGGTTTTTCAGTTATGTCTGTTTACAGAAATGTTTTCAGTTTGTCTGAAGTATTTACATGAGGTAAGATTCATTCACTACATAAAGTTGTGTTGCACATCTATTATGTATTGGACATTGGGCTGTCCTAAATGTTGAATACATGATTCCTGCCTTCAAGGAGCTGGAGAGAGTTGAAGAATAAACAGATGATGGTAAGAGCAAAAAATAGGAAGTGCAATTAATGGTATGTTCAGAGGGCCAGGACTAAAGAGAAATATACACCAGAAAGGCTTTGGGGTTAGAACAATATTCACAGAACAAGGGTTCGCTGATTTTTAAAAAGTATAAAAATTCAATAAAAGTTTTATTGCTCTGTTTGGGGCTAAGAGCACTTCAAGCATATTTGTCTCTGCCTTCAGAATAAATATCAGATAAGGCTAAAGTAGAATAATTAAGTAGCTAAACAAAGTAAGTTTTTACAAAACTAAAAGCATAATTCATAAAATAAAAAAGATAAATTAGACTTTATCAAAGTTAAAATCTTTTTCTCTGTTACTAGAATGAAAAGACAATTTAAAGACTGGGAGGAAATATTTGCAGATTATAGTATCTTGCAAATAGTCTTATATTCAGAAGATACAAAGAACTTTTGAAACTTAACAATAAGAAGACAAACAACCCAATAAAAAATGAGCAACAGATTTGAACAAGATGGTGCCATCTATGAGAATTGGCTCTCACCAGACACTGAAACTGATAGTGCCTTGAGCTTGGACTTCCCAGCCTTCAAAATAAAGTTCTGTTGTTTGCAACTTACCCAGTGTAAGGATAATTGTTGTAACAGCCTAAATGAAGGAAGACACTCCAGTAAATAGAGTTATTATTTTTTATTTGTTTGTGTTCCTCTCAGAATCCAAGGAAAAATCTTGATGTTCCCTGTCTGGTTCATGTACCATCTCACTGTTGTTAGGGAATTCAAGTCTGGGATCAAATGAAATCAGGGGAGCAAGTTCTGTTATTTAGGAAGACAGACAGGAAAACTTCCTGGACTGCTAAAAAATAGTATCTGAATTTACCAAAATACCTGAATCATTCTTTTATTGTTATTATTATATTCTAAATTCTGGGGTACATCTACAGATCATGCAGGATTGTTACATAGGTATACACACGCCTTGGTGGTTTGCTGCATCCATCCCCCCGTCACCTACATTAGATATTTCTCTTAGTGTTATCCCTCTCCAATCCCCCCACCCCATGCTATCCCTCCCCTAGCCCTCCACCTTCCCAATAGGCCCAGGTGTGTGATATTCTCCTTCCTGTGTCCATGTGTTCTCATTGTTCAACATCCACTTATGAGTGAGAACATGCGGTGTTTGGTTTTCTGTTCTTGTGTCAGTTTGCTGAGAATGATGGTTTCTAGCTTCATCCACGTCCCTGCAAAGGACATGAACTTATCCTTTTTTATGGCTGCATAGTATTCCATGGTAAATATGTGCCACGTTTTCTTTATCCAGTCTATCATTGGTGGGCATTTGGGTTGGTTTCAAGTCTTTGCTATTGTAAACAGTGCCACAATAAACATATGTGTGCATGTGTTTTTATGATTGAATGATTTATAATTCTTTGGGTATATACCCAGTAATGAGATTTCTCGGTCAAATTGTATTTTTATTTCTAGATCCTTGAGGAATCACCACACTGTCTTCCACAATGATTGAACTAATTTACACTCTCACCAACAGTGCAAAATCATTCCAATTTCTCCACATCCTTTCCATCATCTGTTGTCTCCTGATTTTTTATTGTTTTTGAAATGGAGTCTCTCTCTGTCACCAGGCTGGAGTGTAGTGGCACAATCTCAGCTCACTGCAACCTCCGCTTCCTGGGTTCAGGTGATTCTCCTGTCTCAGCCTCCCAAGTAGCTGGGACTACAGGCATGTGCCACCATGCCCAGATAATTTTTGTATTTTTTTTAGTAGAAATGGGGTTTCACCATGTTGTCCAGAATGATCTCGATCTCTTGACCTTATGATCTGCCTGCCTCAGTCTCTCAAAGTGCTGGGATTACAGGCATGAGCCACCTTATCCGGCCTGTCTCCTGATTTTTTAATGATTGCCATTCTAACTGGCATGAGGTGGTATCTCAATGTGGTTTTGATTTGCATTTCTCTAATGACCAGTGATGATGAACATTTTTTTATACATTTGTTGGCTGCATAAATGTCTTCATTTGAGAAGTGTCTGGTCATACCCTGTGCCCACTTTTGATATAGTTGTTTGTTTTTTTCTTGTAAATTTGTTTAATTTCTTTGTAGAGTCTGGATATTAGCCTTTCTGTCAGATGGGTAGACTGCAAAAATTTTTTCCCATTCTGTTGACTGTGGGTTCACTCTAATGACTGCTTTTTTTTTTTGCTGTGCAGAAGGTCTTAAGTTTAATTAGATCCCATTTGTCTATTTTGGCTTTTGTTGCCATTGCTTTTGGTGTTTTAGTCATGAAGTCCTTGTCTATGCCTATGTCCTCAATGGTATTGCCTAGGTTTTCTTCTAGGTTTTTTTATGGTCTTAACTCTTATGTTTAAATCTTTAATCCATCTGGAGTTAATGTTTGTATAAGGTGTAAGGAAGGGGTCCAGTTTCAGCTTTCTGCACATGGCTAGCCAGCTTTCCCAACACCATTTATTAAACAGGGAATCCTTTCCTCATTGCTTGTTTTTGTCCGGTTTGTCAAAGACTAGATGGTTGTAGATGTGTGGCATTGCTTCCAAGGCCACTGTTCAGTTCCATTGGTCCATGTCTCTGTTTTGGTACCAATACCATGCTGTTTTGATTACTGTAGCCTTGTAGTATAGTTTGAAGTCAAGTAGCTTGATGCCTTCAGCTTGGTGTTTGTTTGTTTGTTTTGTTTAGGATTGTCTTGGCTGTGCGGGCTCTCTTTTGGTTCCATATTAAGTTGTTTTTTTTTTTTAATTCTGTGAAGAAGGTCAATGGTAGTTTGATGGGGATAGCATTGAATCTATAAATTACTTTGGGCAGTATGGCCATTTTCCTGATATTGATTATTTCTAACCATGAGCATGGTATGTTTTTCCATCTGTGTCCTCTCTTATTTTCTTGAGAAGGGGTCCTTCATGTCCCTTGTTAGTTATATTCCTAGGTATTTTATTCTCTTTGTAGCAATTGTGAATGGGAGTTCACTCATGATTTTGCTCTCTGTTTGTCTGTTATTGGTGTATAGGAATACTTGTGATTTTTGATGTAAACGTAACCAGAATTTAGTCAGAATACTAGTATTTTGTTAACAGGTAATTCATATAGACACTTTCATTCATGTTTTACTAGGTGTGAGTTTAAAGTAAGACTTAAAAAAATTACACCAAGTTAACATAGAATAATTATTTTTCAAATTAGTTTTTGGAGGAGGAAGTCATACTTTAATTTAAAGTAGCCTTCATAGATTTAAGAGCCTTTTGAAATTTTGTAAAAATGCTTTCGAAATCAGCTTGTGAGTTTTACACAGAATTATTCTTATTAATTTATAATGACATATTAAATTTTATTGTCTTTAGTCATATATTTTATCATTAACATTTGTCTTAACAGGACAAATGAAAAGTTATTTAATATACAGAGACAGAAAAATAATTTCAAAAGTCTTTAGGGGTCAGACCACTACAAAATTAACAAAAAATATTTTATTCTGTAACTGCATGCTGTTCCATAAAATGGAATACTGGCTATAAAGAATACAGTGGCAATAAATCCTTAAAACAAGAGTATAAGGTTTGCCACACATTTTGAAATAAAATTTATGGGATTTTTTGTGAAAGGGCTGAAAGGTTTATTTTCAATTTATATATTTTGACTATTTGACCACTGAGTTGGGTCTTCTCTTGGCTATGTATATGTGTCTATACACACACACACACACACACACACACACACACACACAC
Organism: Cebus imitator; assembly: GCF_001604975.1. Classification (NCBI taxonomy): domain Eukaryota; kingdom Metazoa; phylum Chordata; class Mammalia; order Primates; family Cebidae; genus Cebus; species Cebus imitator. The sequence continues at coordinate 6,614,105 of NW_016107319.1, forward strand.
ACATATCATATTTATGCAGGCAAAAATACATGATTACAACAAAAAAAAATGTGGACTCTGATCATTCTGTGTGACTGGGAGCTTATGTGCACTGGTCACCATTTCCTCCTCCTTCAACCTTTAGATAGCAAAGGATTACTTCAACTTAACTTACTAGAGACCCAAAGGCACCAGGTCTGGGGAGGTTATTCTCAACCTTCCTGTAATCTTCAGGGTCCTTTTCCTGTGTCTTTGCTAATTAGCTTAGGACAACCTTCAAGGAAGTTGTTTTGTTTTGTCTTCCTTTTTGCCAACAGTGCTCTTTGGGTTCTGAGGCAGATAGAGAAAAGGCCCCCTGAGAAGGAAAGGTATGGGTCTGGGCAGAAAAACAGCAGTTGCAGCAACAACAACAACTAATCAGCTCATGTTTTCTTGGCTTTTGGTAAGGAGAGTAACAGAAATATGCCCTCTCAAGCACAGTTAAGGAAAAAAAAGTTCTTCTCTAGACCTTCCCAGAGGAGTAATGTTTCTGTTAAGGATTTTGGAAAGATGAGTATGACCCAGCAGAAGGGCGGCTGAGAGCAGAGAGAAAAGAAATCCAAGCCAAGGCACCACTGTGTAAAGTGCAGCCATTCAGGAACTGGAAGTAGTTCATTGTGGGTAAAGACTGGGTGTTGGGCCAGGAAATTTCCTAGTTTGTTAAGGAATTTGTATCCTATTTTAAATTATGGAGTCCATCTGAAATAGAGAATCAGTATGAATAGGCTGCAGTTTTGAAGAATCAGTCTTGGAGTTAGAGGATAGATATGGGCAGATGTGATCAGAAGCAGGAATTAGAGCCAGCATCTATTGGAAGTAGGAATTGAGAGAGAAGGAGGAGTTCTTCATATTGTACCAAAAAAAAAAAATCTTTGCAAAAAGTAGTTCTGATACTCATCTTGCTTAAAATGCCTTCATTGCCTTCTTGTTGTTCTTAGATCAAAAGATAAAATTCCTTATCTAGTTACCTTTGCATCTCTAGTACTTAATATATAGTAGACACTAAATAAGTACAAATATTCTGCATCCATCTCCTCCCTCTCCTATGAGTACGTGCCATTTAAAATGATCTATTTTGCCCCATAAGGGTGGAGAGGCATTTTAAAGGGGACAAACTGAGTTACTGTCAGGGACAGAGCTGGAAGCAGCGTTTGGGACTCACAGTGTCAACTTTGATGCACATTTTGTCCAGATAAGATAGCTAAGATACAACTCTCAACAAGCTAAACATTTCAATACAAATATAAAAATTATTTTTATGCTTTTCTGCACATTTTACACTTGCTGAGTTGGTTCTTAGTCTTTGGTAGAATATTCATAAGTATTTTAAGGGTCAGAGATACAAATCTTCTAACCTCAGCATAACTGCAATATAAGATTGTTCAGTATTTTAAAGGGCATTTTTCATATAAGCAAAACCCCAGGAGTAGTTTTGAGTTTAAAATTTTGGCAAGGTCATCTGATATATTTCGATAAATACATGCCTTAAGGTCTTTTTCTGAGTACAGTTAACCCAATTGGGATAAACGTTTTTGAAATAAAATGTTCTTACATCAAATAAATATTGACATGCTTTTTAAGGTCATTTGACACAAGGCTAGAATATTAACAGGAGGCTAGATTTGATGCATGTGTTTTCACCAATTACTAGAATTAAAATTCACTGCATTCATTTTATTATAGAAACCTCAAGTATTAAGAAATCACATTAACTCATTTTGAGTTTCCATAGTACTTGTCATATCCTAAGCATCTAGTACAGGTACATAAGCTATTCACATACAAGGCTTGTAAGATGTTTTTTATATCCCATTTTTTAAAACAAACTTGAGGACCTAAGATGATAAAACAGAAGATTCTTTCAGGCTATGATTAATCTCTGCATGTTTCATTCTTTCCTTTCTATACTATGCTTTACAGGTAATAAAGGAAACAAAAAGAATGAGAATTGGGTTTGGAAAGGCAACATTAGAGAGGAAAAATAGTTTTTATTATTGAGATAGATGATGGATTTACAGAGGCAGGACAAAAGATACAGTGATTCTTCTAATGAATATTTTTTTTCCACATCAAAGCACAAATATATTCCAGGGTTTATGCACGAGTGGGTGTTCATTATGATGAGAGATATTTCTTTTTGGGTGCCAAATAGCAGGGAATACATTGCATCCCAATTTAAAGCTAGATCCATAGTTTGTTTATTTAAAGAGAGCTGGTAATATCTTCATATCCCACAGAGTAATCTCTTAGTTTCTAGGTTCTAAGGGGCAATCCCTAATTTTCTCTCTGTCTCAGAGGAGGTGTTTAGCTGAAATTAATTTTAAGGAACTACTATATTTCCTAATTTTGGTCAGTGCATCTCTGTGTGTGTGTGTGTGTGTGTGTGCGTGTGCGTGCGCCTGTGTTAGAAGAAAGTTCGTTCAGTTAAAAAGAGTTAGCATGTATGATTGCTTGATAAGGGGCAAAGTGGATCTAGCATCTTCATTTTTTGAAATGAAATAATTAAGATGATTCCCCTATAAGATGATCCACTCCTTCTCCAGATTCACTAATGATCACTCTTGCAGTGCTTTCTTCCTAAGGTCACCTTGGGGTCTGCTTTGTTGCCATGGTTCTCCTTGCATTGGCAGTTCATTCCATCTCTTCTCTCTTTTATTTAAATGTGCTCCCGGCCAGGCAGGGTGGCTCATGCCTGTAATCCCAGCACTTTGGGAGGCCGAGATGGGTGGATCACCTGAGGTCAGGAGTTCGAGTCCAGCCTGGCCAACATGGTGAAACCTCATCTCTATCAAAAATACAGAAAGGTGGTGGGCGTCTGTAATCTCAGCTACTGGGGAGGCTGAGGCAGGAGAATTGCTGGAACCTGGGAGGCAGAGGTTACAGTGAGCTGAGATTTTGCCATTGCACTCCAGTCCCAGTGACAACAGCGAGACTCCATCTCAAAAATAAATAAATAAATAAATAAAAGCTTATTCCCAAATCAAAACACCAAGCTCTAAAAAATTTCCCTAGGCCACGAGGTCAAGAGATCGAGACCATCCTGGTCAACATGGTGAAACCCC
>NW_016107319.1:6618162-6671394 GCF_001604975.1 Cebus imitator
AAAAAAAAAAAAAAAAAAAGAGATACATTAAAATAGGGAGATTATTCTGGATTATTTATGTGGGCCCAATCTAATTGCACAAGCCCTTAAAAGCAGAATGCTCTTTCTGGTTGGAATCAGACAGAAGCAGAAGAAGGAAAAAAATCAGAGGGAGAGGGATTTGACCCCATGAGTCTGTTGCTGGAGGGGGCCAAATGGAAAGCAGAAGTAATGTGGGCAGCCTCTGAGAGCAAAAATCAGCCGCTGGATGACAGTCAGCAAAGAAGGAAGAGCCTCAGTCCTCAACCACAAAGTACTGAATTGAACAATCCACCTATATGAATTGTGGTGAGGATTCTTCTCTACAGCGTCCAATAAGGAATGCAGCCTTCCAGACATCTTAATTTAGGCTTCGTGGAATCCAGAGAAGAAAAAGCCTACAGACTTTTTCTTCTGTAAGCTGTAAGATAAAATTTGGGGTTGTTTTAAGCCATTAAATTTGTGGCGATTTGTTTGGACAGCATAGAAAACTAACATATAGAGATATGGATTCCAATCAGAAGTTCTATTTTTACCATTAAATGTTTCTATTTAGGGTAGCTTTTCCTCAACTTTTACTTTCTTTTTATCAGGAGGGTTTAGTCAATACAAGAGAAATCATTGCAGATATTTCAAGCAGGAAGGATTTAACACAACATGCTAGGCACTTTGTAAAAAGAAAACAAAAACAAGAGTTTAGGAAACAAAAGTCAGGACAACTGCCTCACAAAATACGGAAGTTTAAAGAACCACGGGAATCACCACTGATGCTGTCAGTTACCTGTGGCATTACGATGAGTGATCCTCAGGAGAATGTCTGGAAGTCACTGGTGAAACTTCATTTCTGCAGTATTCCTGCCTTGCCCTGCAGGAAGCATAATAACGGCTTCTGCCTCTGTTCTACTTTCCAGATCTCATGTGACTGCCTCTCACTGGTAGAAACTAACTCAGATCCCAGGGTTCCAGCCCTTGTACTACAGAGAAGAACACAGAAGAAGAAATATGGCCCCAGGTGGCTGGCATATTCCCCTGACTTACTATTTCCATTGCATCAATACCCATAGGCAGAAAATTAAGAAAAAAAAAAAAAAAGGCAAGAAAAGAAAAGGAACACCAGCCACCAAAGCACTTAGTGATTTAAGATTCAGACATTTACAAAGTGAAATTGCAAAAGAGTTTCAATTCTTCTTCGCAAGCCCAATTCTACCTGGATGAGTGCCATCACTCTAGGTGTCAGGATATTTTTTCTGTGTTTATACAGAATCATGGAATACTAGCAACTGTACCTTAATTCTTTCCTTTTCAATTTTACTCTTTTTTACAAAGGAATGGAAAGTCTACAAAGGTTGCTGAATACTCCAAGTCAAGATAGCTAGTTTATAACTAAACAGGGTTAAGGTCTTTTGAAGTCTTTCTCATTTCCCAACTTACTGCCAAGTTCTACAAAGAGTCTGAGATTTGACACCCACTTGCAGACTAACAAGTTAACCTGCTACTATTTTGTGGATACTGACAGCAGACAAAAGACCCTTGGGTCAGAGACAAAGGACTTAAGTACTCATGGAACAACAGTGGCCAGAGCAGATACTATACACACTATAGGTTTGCATCACAGTCAAGGAACAGGAAGTTTGAAGAATTAACTGTTTTTTTCAGCAAGTCAAATAAAGCCGGCTCTTTGGCTGGTAAGTTGCCTTACCTCAATCCTCAAGTTTGCTCATTGCAAATGTAAATCTCAGCAATGGCCCAGCTACAGGGCTTTGCATTCTTGGCATATCAGCAAGAATATACAGCTGAAGGTCCAAGGCAAATTGCGTCTCCCAACAACCACCAAGGAAGGGAGGACTGGGGGATATGCAGGCATTCACAGTTATAATTAATTGTATCTCATATTTACTACATGCAAAATAGTATGTTTAATATATATGTATATACCATTCTATTTCTGAAATTTGTCTACAAGTCTGCATATTGTTATAGGTCACTTTTCACTACCATATGGCATTGCATTAGGTGACTATGTAACAGTTTATTAATCCATTCTTTTGCTGAACATTTGAGCTGATTCGCAGTGTTTTTCCATTATGCTACTATAAGTATTTTTGCATATATTTCCTGCTATCTATGTTTAGAAGTTTCCCTAGAGGATTTGATTAGGTGTGAAATTACTTGATTATTGAGGCTAAAAACAACTATGTATTTATTCACAATTTGTGTTTTCTTGTCTATGAATTCTCCATATCTTTTGGCCATTTTTTGATTGAGTTGCTTGTCTTTTTAAATTTAAGAGTTGATCATTTCATCATGGATTCACAGTTAAAACCAAATCTCTTAGTAATAGAAAGTAACATTCATAATTCCCCATCCACTCAAAATGGGGCGTATCTATAAAAAAACTCTAATTTCTTGAGGCCAGAAGTTTGAGACCAGCTCAGGCAACATAGCAAGACTCCATCTCTAAAAGACAAAAAACAAACCCTATAATTTCTAATATTATTTTAATGGCAATATATAAAAGCATCTTCCTTAAAGGGACCAAACAAGGATCCTCCCTACCATGGTTTCTACTAACTATTGCATTGGAACTCTTACTCACATCAATAAGGCAAGAAATTGAAGTAAGATATAAGGAGAGAGAAAGTAGAAAGAAAAGGGTCATTAGTCACAGGTGATATAATTGTCTACTTGTAAAAGCCAACATTATTTATGGAAAAGTTATTAGAAATGGTAAGATGAATCACATTTGTAGTGTTTTTTGTTTTGTTTTACTATTAGACAACTTCTGTGTGTATTTAATGATCTTTTATTGTGTTCGCTCATGCTTGACTGGCTTTAGTCTGTGGATAATCTGGAGGCCTAGGCTGACAATTCTTTCCTCCTGTGAGCATTTTTATTTGCTTCTCATTGGAGTCAGGGAGCACCACACACCCGGGACCACTTTAGCTGCCTTCAGGGTTTCGGGTTGGAGCCTGAACCACTCATTAAGCTCCTTGAAGTGGTTGCTGGCAAGAGGCTTAGCTCTCTTTTTGTAACGCTGACGTTGATTTTGCCTTCAGACAACACACTCCTTACACGTTAGCTTACATTTAATGTGCTGGTTGCAGCTTCAGCTTCTTTCCAGGGGGAGGGTAGTGGTGATAAGAGATCTTTCTTACTTCCTATTAGCTCAGCAATCTGTTACAAATTATGTTTTATACAGGATCTAATTGCTTTGTATTGGAAGCAACTTTTAAAAAACATCTGTTTTTTATTTGGAAATATTGTTTTTTTAAAGGCCACCGCCCACCCCCGCCACCTTACAGTTTGAAATTTCTTGTGTTGCGGACCGTCAAAAATCAAGATATGGCCAGAACTTCTGGTTTCCTACTTAATATCCATTTTTCCATTTCTTCCTAATAACAGAACCCCAAGTTTATTCTGGGTTACAGTGTCCAGGTAAAAAAACAAAACAAAACAAAACAACAACTCCATTTGCCAGTCTTTCTGGCAGCTAGGCATGCTTATGTAACTCAATTCTGGTCAATTGTCTGAGGCCAGAGTCATTTGGTTGAAGTTTCAGGAAAACTTCTAGACAGAGGTTGACTTTGTTTTCGTTTGTCCTTTTGTCCTTACTTTCCTTCCTCAATTTTCTTGCCTAAAAGGTTGGTTAACTGTGATTATGATTGAGAGCATGGTAAAAGAATCCCAAAGACTTCAGCAGTAAAGTTCTTGCATCACTGTCTTGGACTTCTTGTACATGAAAGAAAAACCACCTTGTTGAATCCATTATTAATTAGATTTTCAGTTACAGGTAGTTTGATGCATTTTCCAACTGACATACTTGGTATCTGATTTTGATGTAATGTTTAATTGTTGTCTAAACATCTTTAAGTAGGTTTTAGAAAACAATCACAGTAGTAAATCACATTTATTTTATATGTTTGGTAATTTTGCTTTATTGTTGTTAACTATAGTAGCAGATGGTATTAGATGCACCTATGCTTGTTATTTCAAGAAAATCTCATTGAAGCTATAACTTGATCTCATTCTAAGAAAAATGAAAGTATAATTTAAGTCAATAATTATTATCTGATAGTAGTTATTTTTCATAATGAACACATTTTACACTCCCAGTTAGAAAATGATCTGATTCACTTTATAATAATGCCCTATTATTTCTTCCAAGTACAACCACTAATGTATTTTAATTCTTATCATATTGAGTCTATTTTAAAAGCACTGAGGAATATTTATATATTGTTTTTCCACTTGTTGCTAAGAAGGAAAGTAATAGAATCGACTATCCCTTAACTATTTCATTTATTTTAACTTACTTTGATTTTTTTTTAGACATCTGGTAACTACTGTCATCCAGATGGCCATACTGGATAAAAATCACATTCTATATTCAAAATTAACAGTAAATGACTTTTCAGGTTTGGAAGATACAGCAGTTTGGCTTTGCTGTATAATCTTTACTGTCAATATTTTAATCAATTAAAAAAAAAAAACTCATTCCAACCTCATTCTGTCCTCAGGCAGAGTTGTAATAATCATTCCTAAAGTGAAGGAAAGAATTTAATAGAAGAATATAATTTAATTAAAAGAAATTAATAGAAGAGGAAACTATAAAAAAAGTGGATGCTTTCTCCACTTTGTGTTGAGCCTTTGCAGGATAACCATGAACTACTCAGTCTGATTTAAATGTCTCACTTCAGTGCTTACAGAGTTCCAGGTGCTACCAAGACAACATCTCACTGAATAATCTGGAGGACCCACTGGAGACCATTAGATGACTGTCGGCTCAAGGAGCAGGCAGGAAGGACTGAAAGGTAATAGGAGGCTAAACCATGAGCAGGGGCCTGTGGGGCTCCAAGAGCCAAGTGGCAACAAGTGAAGGAACTTAGCACTTAAAGTTTCCCATGTGGCAGGCACTGTGCTAAGTGTTTTATATGTATTATCCTACTTAATCTTCCCAGTAAACCTGAGAGGAAGGGACTTAGTAACAGCAGACCAAACACATCAAACTTTAAGGATATTCTTGAACCTCTTCAGGTTCCTCTTATTGTTGTTCTTATTCCACTGCAGAATACAGCAGTGAAAACCTTCAAATCAAACAAACTAAACATATGCTTGAAGGTGGGCCTGTGGTTAGAAATTCCCTTGTGGTGTTTATCTTTACTTTTTCCCATCCTACGAAGATACAAAGGCAACACAGGGAACTATTCCTACTAGCTTCTGTGTGGCAAGATTTTTTTCTAATCTTGTTTTTACACTGAGGCTATTGTCCACTGTGGACTCCCAGTTTTATGCAAGAGTCTTCAACCCAGCTTCCTACTCTTCTTGGCCACAGAGCCTCTGTCTCCAGTTGTACTAGTCCATTCTCACACTGCTATAAAGAACTACCTGAGACTGGGTAATTTATAAAGAAAAGAGGTTTAATTGACTCACAATTCCACAGGCTATACAGGGTGCCTCAGGAAACATACAATCATGGCAGAGGGACAAAAGGAAAGCAGGCACAATCTTCACATGGTGGAGAAGGAGAGAGAGAGAGAGAATGAAAGGGCAAGTGCTACACACTTTTAAATGATCAGATCTCAAGAGAACTCACTCACTATCATGAGAACAGCAAGGGGGAAATCCACCCCCATGATCCAATCACCTTCCTCCAGTTCCTTCCTCCAACATAGAGAATTACAATTCGACATGGGATTTGGGTGAGGATACAGAGCTAAGCTTGTATATTACCTAAGCTTGTATGCTTGTATATTACCAGTGTACAAATTTCTGAGTAGAATCCAAGTTCTAGTTCACTGAGGATTTTCAGAGGGTCCCAGCCAATTGCCAGCTCCAGAGTTTGCTTACTGTGTGGATTCCTACTTTCTCAGTCCTTCTGGTCTCCTTGAACTGGTATCACTTTCCTGCCAGTTTAGTCATGCACTGGAAAAATTCTTTGATCTGTCTGCCTTTGTTTTGTCTTATCCGGTGTTGTGTGTGCTCTATTGTCACAGAATTTCTCCAGACATCTTACCAGAAATAGTGATCTGGACTTTATTGAGGAAATGTACTTGACAGATAATTTGGAGGTCGTATTACAAAGGCTTAGTAATTAGATTGATAGGTTAGAGAGATGAAAGTGTCTGGATTGACTCTCAGATTTCTGGCTTCAACAGATGAATTAGTGCCTTTGTTCACTGAGTTAAGACACCAAGAAAGAGGCATCAGTTTTGGGGGAAAGATGATGAATTCAGTTTTGAAAACACAATTCATCAACAGATAAAACTAATTTTCAGCTTTCTAATTGTAAAGTGGAGATAATATGTGCTTTACAATATAATTTTTATTGATATTAAATATAATAATGAATGTGAAAACCTTAGTAATCTATAAAGGGCTATGCAGGTATTTGAAACTTAGGAATCCTTGCCCTATCCCCAAAGCTCATTGATCAAAAGAGGTACTTAGAGTCTTCCTTATGATACATAGGTCCAGTGGATAATAGGGTGTGATAACCTGGAAAAAAAGGAGAAATAAGTTGCTACACAGTTATGAGTGCTATAAGGTTTTCCCAAAATATACAAACTATTTGTTAAAGGATCATTTATCAGCCCAGCTAAAACATGTGATGCTTTAAAAGTACTGAGCCAGGCGTGTTGGCAGGTGCCTGTAATCCCAGCTACTCAGGAGGCTGAGGCAGGAGAATCGCTTGGATCCAGGAGGCAGAGGTTTCTGGGAGCCAAGATCATGGTGAAATCTATTATGCAGTGATTTTATGAACCACAATTATTATTTGTGGAATGCACAAAAAATGGACAACATAGGCCTCTGGATGTAGGAAGTACTTTCATGAGCTAGAATTTTTAAAACATTTTATTGTGGCAAGAATGCTTAACAAAAGGTCTGCACTCTAAACAGATTTTTAAGTGCACAGCACAGTACTGTTATCTCTAGGCAAAATGCTGTAGATCTCTAGAACTTATTTACCTTGCATTACTGAACTTTTTTGCCACTTGATTGGCACCTCTCCATTTCCCCCCTACTCCCAGATCCTGGAAACCACCATCTACTCTCTGCTTGTATGAGTTTGACTATTTTGGATACTCACATATAAGTGGAATCTTGCAGTATTTGTCCTGTGTCTGGCTTTTTCCCCTAGCATAATGTCCTTAAGCCTTCTTTAGGTTGTTGTGTATGACAGGAATTCCTTCTTCTAATAGAAAGAAGAAACTCCTCCTTTGTAGAGGCTGAATATTCCATTATATATATACACATGTATACACACACACACACACCCCAGATAACATTAGAAAAGGAATTTTTATTTGCAGATATAAACAAGCTTTAATTCCTGAAAGGAAGCCAAACTGAGATACATTTAAATGGGCAGGTTAAAGAGTTCTATATTCCAGAGCTCTCTAAAATGTCCTGGGACATTTGTTTGCTGCCAATAGGTCACAAGTGTGACTGGACCTGAGTCATTGCCCAGAAACGAAAAAAATCCTCTTGAATCTAAGAACAATATGTAGGAGAAGTGCCTGTCAAGTAAAGAAAACTTTCCAGAAAGATAAATGAATAAAGATTTTACCTTTCCACAAAAAGAAAAAAAATAAATAAAAAGGGGAAGACAATTTCCGAGTCACCTTTGACAACAAACAGATCTGTCCTATTTTTCCCTGTGTGCCCTATAAGTATTATTTTCTATTTATGCTACAGCAAGTAGATGTTTGGGAAGAGCTGCTATAGATGGTTTATTTTAAGGCTTTCATCTAGATTTTCCTGCCTCTATTTTAATATTTCTTTTAAAACCTTGTAGCAAAATGCAACATGCACAAATTACATGAATTATAATACAGATTGATGAAGGGTCACAGACTGAACACAGTCATCCTAAGTAGGATATTTTCAATACCCTTACTCTAGAAACTCTCCTTGTGAGCCTTTGAAGTCACTACCTTCACCCAAAGGTAACCCCTATCCTGACTTCTAATCTGATTAATTTTGAGTGTATTTAAACTTTATTTAATAAAGTCATGGTGTTCTTTTTTTTTCATTGTGAAATTTATTTGCTTAACATTATTTTAGTGACATTCATCCATATTGTTATGTGAGATTGTAGTTTGTCCACTCTTGTTAGTATATAATGTTTTTATTATATGAATATGTCACAATTCATTTATTCATTCTCTTGTTAAAGGATAATTGGGTTGTTTATGGCTTTGGAGATATGGTAATTAGTGCTACTATAAACGTTATTTTACATGTATTTTATTTTTATTTCATTTTATTTTTGAGATAGAGTTTTGCTCTTGTTGCCCAGGCTGGAGTGCAATGGCATGATCTCAGCTCACTGCAAGCTCAGCCTCCTGGATTCAAGTGATTCTCCTGCCTCAGCCTCTCAAGTAGCTGGGGTTACAGGCACCTGCCACCACACCCAGCTAATTTTTGTATTTTTAGTAGAGACAGATTTTACCATGCTGGCCAGGCTAGTCTTGAACTCCTGACCCGCCCATCTTGGCCTCCCAAAGTGCTGGGATTACAGGCATGAGTCACCATGCCTGGCCTATTTTACATATATTTTAGTAAATACAGGTATGCATTTTGGAGATATATGTATATCCTTTAACACATGCTGCTAAATAATTTTCAAAGTGGCAGTCCATTTACATCCCCCAATACTGGATGACAGTTCCAGTTACTCCACAGTCTTCCTGCAAGTGTCTCCAACCCAGCTTCCTACTCTTCTTGAATAAACGATAAACAATACCAGTGACCAGTAAACACATGCTCACTAGTATTGCCAGTCTTTTAATCTTAGCCATTCTGGTGGATGTTGAGGATTATTGATACATATGTTTTAAAATTAGCATTGCTCTGAAAACTAAAAGTATGGCTAACACTCCACATCATCCATCTTTCTTCCCTCTCCAGAGGTAACCATAATCTGAAGTTAATATCATTTCCAGGCATCTTTTGTTACTTTTAAAAGGTTTGTATATATATATATATCTGTAAATAATGTATACAATTGACTTTTGCTTTACAATTTTACATATATGGCATTCCAATTTGATTTTTTTTTCACCAATATCTCCCCCAAATTTAAGAATTAGTCCATATTGATACTTGTAAAGTCTATGAATTTTAATTGCTGTGTAGATAACATGCAATTTATTCCTTTTCCTAATAACAGTTGCTTAAAATTTTTTGGCTGTTAAACTGTGCTATTGTATCATTGTATATTTGTGCACAAGTTTCTTATGGTAGAGACCTAGAAGTGCAATGGCTGAATCTTTGGTTTTGCACATATTTACGTTTGCTTAACATTGCCATGTGGTTCTTCAAAACAGATTTATCATTTATACTTCCAGTAGAATTGCTTAAAATTTGTTTTTCCACCTTTCATCAATATTTTGATCTTCCAGGCTTTTACAGCATGGACAACCTTATGGGTGTCATTTATTCTGTATATAAATCTTTTGTCAGTTACATTTTTACTTAATTTTTAATGTCTTTAGTCATCCTAAACTTTTTTTTTTTTTTTTGAGACAGAGTCTTGCTCCATCATCAGGCTGGAGTGCAGTGGTGTGATCTCGGCTCACTGCAGTCTCCGGCTCCCGGGTTCAAGCAATACTCCTGCCTCAGCCTCCCGAGTAGCTGGGACTAAAGGTGCCCACCATCACGCCCATCTAATTTTTGTATTTTTAGTAGACCCGGGGTTTCACCATGTTGGCCAGGATGGTCTTGATCTCTTGACCTTATGATCTGCCTGCCTCGGCCTCCCAAAGTGCTGGGATCATCCCGAAGTTTTATTAAATTCATTGTTCAATAAATTTTTTTGGGTTCTTTTTTGTGTGTGTCTTATGAAATCATTTTATCATAAAGGCATTCTCCTATATTTTCTTATAATGGCTTTCTTTTTTTTTTTTTTTTTTTNTTTTTTTGTATATTTAGGTCTTTCCATCTGGAACTTATTTTATATGTGCTGTTAATAGAGATCTAATTTTATCTTTCTCCATATGGATCGCCAAAAGTCTTTGCCTCATTTATTGACTAATGCCTGTCTTCTTACTGATGCTAATGCAACCAGTACCATTTACCCAAATGTATGTGAGTCTGTATCTAGGCTTTCTATTCAGTTATATTTGTCTATTTGCTAACACCTGACACTATGCAATATTGTTTTAATTACTAAATCTTTATAATAAATAATAGTATCCTTCTGCTTGTATAACTAAAATGGTTTGGGCTTTTCATGGATCTTTAATTGTTCCTATAAATTTTAGAGAGCAATTAATCAAATCCATTAAAAAATCTATATTAAGATTTGATTTGAATTGCATTGAATTCACAGAATATTTCAGTTGCTTGTAATTTTTGTATCCCAAATTGCTTATTATAATTATGTTGTTTTAAATAGACAATGTTTTAGATTTATCCTATTTATTAAATAAATGGATTACTATGACTTTTTGTATCCCCTTCTGCCTTTTAAATTCTGTTTTCATCTTGTGAAGGCTACCCTTTGGAATTTTTTCACTGAATATCTGTGAACAGCAAAGCTTCTTTGTCTTTGAAAGAATATTTATTTTGCCATCATTCTTAGTAGTGAATACTGGCAGGCACTACCCAGATCTCTCTTTCTCAATGAAAGACTTATTTCCCGAGCTGCTGAGAGTACAGCAAGCCAACACAATTCAGCTCTTGGCCCTCTTCAGGAGTCCTCTAACCCAAGGTAGCACTCTTCCCCTTTGGCAGTGCCATCCAGGACTAAATATCATGGGTGTATAACGGCCCAGCCCACAATACCTAACTCAAGACAACGCTGAAGGGATATCCCAGATTCAAAGACGAGGCCTTCACTGAGACTTCACCACAGGTCTATTCACCTTCCCTCTATTCAATCATCGTGCTTCCATTCTTCTGCAGATGTTCCCCAAAGCATTCCCTAACATACTCACAATACTCTTCTCTGACTTAGAGTATGTTTCCTGGGGAAGCCAACCTAAGACAGTTGGTGTCACGAGTGGTCAAAGATGGGAATTATAATTTATAATTTGAATCACAGGCCACGTAACTATCAATGAGGACCCTCCCCTCCCACCCTCAGTGGTAGGTGTAGAACATACAGACCTTGGCACAAGGTAACAGTGCAGTAGTTAAAACTTTCATCAGTAATGAACTTGAGTGGTATTCTAACGTAAGTATAGTGGTTAATATAAGGTTAGATACTAGTGGGTAAAATGCATCAGGCGTGTGAGAACTATGAAGGAAACAGTAACCTTAAGGACAGTGGCATTGACTGTTATTGCTAAGTAAAATTGGTTCTTTGAAAACAGCAAAAAGCTGAGAGTGGGTCTAATAGTAAATTCCAGAAGCCCTCTTTGGTAGCAAATAAAGAAGCTTTTATCTCCTGCAGTGGGGCAGCAGAAAAAGCTGAGGAAAAGGCCCAGTACTGAATCCTAAATGTGGCAGAGCTCAAAGAGATTAAGCAGGAAACCCAGCTCGGTCGGCTACACAAAGGTCAAGGTGTTGGATCAGAAGGAGATTCTGATGCCGGGGAAGGATCATCACGTTTCAATTAAAAACAGGCAGAGCACACAGTAGAGGCAAAGAATGTGGGATGATTTGTTCACAAAGGAATGGAATCCAGAGGGCATAGCAGAAATAAGAGACAGAGGAGGCTAGTACGAAAGTTCATCAGGCAATGGAAGGCACAGCTTGCGCAGCAACCAAGAAAAGGTGGGATGTGAAGCCAGAAGATTTAGGGGAGGAAAGGTTTCCAACAGAAGGAAGCATGAATTTGCCGTTTGAGTCAATTGATTCAGTACCAAGTCTGGGAGTTCATTGTCCTCTTCCTTTTAGATTTCTCCTTTTTCTAAAAAAGTAAAACTGAGGGGTCCTTCCCTATTTTCCTTCGCATTCCCTTCCTTTTCTTGCAGATCTTGTTCCCAGGCATAGGGGGGCACCGGCCCCCGCAGGAGTGGGCGGGACAGGGGCGGAGCGAAAAAAGTGGGCGGGCCCTTTCCTGTGACGTCCGCCGTAAGGACGCTACTGTCGTAAAAGGACGTCCGGTCAGTCTCCTAGTGCCCGAAACTGGCTGTCAGCCTCTCTTGGTCTTAGTAGCTTCTTTCCCGGAGTCGTGGTCCACGAGTTGGATTTACTGCTGTCGCGAGCGGGCCTCACGCCATTGCCTGTCCCTCGGCCCCCTGAGTGAGTTCGGCCTCCCCGCCCAACTGAGCGAGGTCGGCCCGGAGCACGCTCGAGGTAGGGTGTTCCACGGGAGGGTGACGGTTGCGGGTCCCCGAGCCGCGTGGCGCCTTCGCCGCCGCGGCTCCCCTGGACGCCCCTTGGTCCCACTGGGTCCTTCAGCTCCAGGCTGGACTCCTAGAGCCGCAGTGCCCCGTGCCTGTTTCCTCACTTGATGACACGCGCAGTGTCCGCAAGAAGTTGAAGTATTACCGGAAAAGGGCTGGAACCCAATATAAGGCTGAGAAGAATCATTCTTTTGAGCGTGTAGAATAAACTGGAGGAAAAACAAACAAACAAACAGAGATTTAACTTTATCAGAGGATTCAAAGGACATCCCTGGAGGACGGAGAAAGTTCATCCGCATGATCGCCTCCTGATTATTTTCTGAGGTTCTTTGGCCAGGGCAGCACGCCCTCTGGATTTTGTCATTTTGCATATTGGAACGCCGACTTAGTGGTTTGGGCGTTACGTTACCGAAGTAACCACCTATTAAATCTCCTGGCTATTTTTTTTGAGTTGCTACCTTACTGCTTACCACCTGGTTTTTTGATTGAGCATTCAGTTCAGAAAACTTCAGTTTAGAAAAATCTTGTATTTCAACTAAATGATGAAAGTTAAACATACTCTTAAACGTAAATTTGAACCCCATTAAAATTACATGCTCACTCCATGTAGAGAGAAGGAAGAACATTTGTCAGAGTCAAAGCAATAATACCTTGAATATCTTAAGAATGTTTTGACTTTGTAATTAATAGTGTTATTTGTTGACTGTTAGATGTTTTGTTTACATATTACATAGAAAAAATTAGACTTGTTATACTTCAGGTGTTGGCAGCGTCAGGTTATCTGAATGATGGTCAGCGTCAGCTCAAGTGATATAAACTGGGTAAATAATGATCTTTTTAATGATTTTCTTTGTTATTGATACATTATTTATTTGTTTTAATGAAGTGCAGAATACTTTATCATTGGAGAAACTTTTTGCTTAGCGGGAAAAGAAAACTAGTTTGTCTTTTAGGGTAAATTTTTTTGACGTTTACGTTTTTAGAATTGTTAGTGCAAATAAATGCCTTGTTTTAAGTGTTGTCCGCTTCATTTGGAATAAGTGCTTAACGTTTCATGAGGCTTAGAATGTGGTTAACAAAATGATAGAGTTTAACATTTAACAAGAATAAAAATACTTTGTTATACTGTTTTTTAATTTATTAAAATAGTAAATGCAGTCAGTCAATTATATCTTTTCTGTTCTCTTGTGTCAAAATAGGGGAAAATGC
The DNA here is from genome assembly GCF_001604975.1 of Cebus imitator. Lineage (NCBI taxonomy): Eukaryota > Metazoa > Chordata > Mammalia > Primates > Cebidae > Cebus > Cebus imitator. The sequence continues at coordinate 6,631,686 of NW_016107319.1, forward strand.
CTAAAAAAAAGACTGGTGCGAGGAAGAAGGCTGAGAACCGCCGAGAACGTGAAAAACAACTAAGAGCATCAAGAAGCACTATAGATTTAGCTAAACATCCATGTAATGCTTCGATGGTAACAGCTCCTTTTGATATCAGTTGATAGCGGAAAAAACCATATACTATATTATCTGAAGTACGCCTGAATAAAATTTTAGTGAATAGTGTTTTTGCATTTATTTTGTTACTGAATTTGAAATCTCTGGCACGTCCATTGATTTCACTGAGTAGCAGTGATTCTTGTTAGATTTTATATTATTTATAAAACCTAGCATATTACTTCACATACTGTTGGTGATAAAGGTAGATATTGGACAAGAATAGATAATAGAAACTGTTACATTTTCCAGGTTCTTTGATGCCTTAATTTGTCTTAGTTGAGTGTTCATCATATTTTCTTAGCAATTCTTTCATTTCTCTTCTTTCAACTTCCTACTTAACATCTGTTCGCTTCCTGTTCTATTACCTTATCTGCTTGTGCTAACTGGATTAGTTGTGATAACCTCTGGGCTGCTTTGAATGGTAAAATATGTGAAAAAACTAACAATTATGTCATTGTTACCGCTTGCCTTTCATTGACTCTTTCTCTGAGTTACCCTAGTTCTCCCTATTTTCACTCCCCTCTTTGTTTTTCTTTTCCCACTGTTCCTTTTTTCCCCCTCCTTTTGTTTTGTCAAACATGTATGAATTGTTTAATGTAGCTTAATTTAGCAAATGTTTATTGTGCATCTACTCTGTGTCAGGTTATTTTAGACTCTGTGCGTGGTGATACATAAATGAATTACATGGTCCCTATTTTCAGAAGTGTATCACTCAGTTATGTTGTATATTACTTAGGATTTGTTTGTTTCTAAATGACAGAAATCTAACTTAAATTACCTTAGGGAAAAATAGCTTGTTGAATGGATAATGGAAGAACTCATATTGCTGGGAAGAGGAAGGATATACCTGGAACTCAGGGACAATTGGAACCTGGAACAACTTGTAGTTCTATCTTTTGCTTTTGTTTCTTCTTCCCTATTAGTTCAATTTTTTCATATTACTCCATTTGTTTGATTTCATAGTTATAGGTAGCCTGCATGTCTTACATCACATATTGTTCCTCAGAGAAGGAAAGAACTCTGAAAGGCTGGGCTTGACCCAGTGCCTGTCCCAGGACTAACATTTATTGGGGTTGTTTGGGAGAGGCCAGATTACATAGCACATATGTGACAGTGTGGCTCTCTTCTGTGTTACAAGTCCTTTCCAGAGAAGAGAAGTGCTGGCAGACAGAACAATAAATGACTGGCATGCCTAAATATGTAATGACAGCTAGATTTTGGAAGTCCTTTAATAAAGGTACAATATATTTATTAGAACTAAGAGGAGATAAAGTTGACTATGTGGAAGGGGTGCAGTTCACAGAAGAGGTGAGATTTCACCAGAACTTTCAACAGGTAGTAGAAACTTTTTAGGGAAAAGTATTTGAATAAGTAAACACATGGAGAAGAAAGAGTATAAGACGTATTTGGGGAATAACTGACCATTAATGATTTGCGCCTGAAAAGAACAGGCTAGCAAGGTTTGGAAAGTGGTTAGGGGCCAGCTGTGGAGAGCTTTTAAAACCATGTTTAGAAATCTGGATTTTCCCTGAACTTTATTATTTTGTGTTCTCTCCTGTTTCTTGTGTTCATTCCGTGGTATTTTATTCCTTGCAAACAATTGAAAAACAGACTAACAATGTATTTAGCCTCTTTCATAGTAATGCCATTTCTTCCTCTGTAGTTATATACCTGGAGTATCTCTCTTGCATACCTTTTTTACTTAAGCGTGGGTAGATGCCTGTATACGTGGGTGGAGTTGGAGGCTTTGGTGTAGTGTCACTTAAATTTTCACATGAAAAATAGGTTATTCTTTGTAATGCAAGTAAATTTGCAGTTTTCAGTCAACACAAAAATTAATGTGATCTTTTTATATGTTACAGGAATGTGACAAGTGTCAGAGGTAAATTTTATTTCTTTTTCTATCTACCTTTAATAAAATTGTCCCCTCTGACCTTTTATCTGACATTGACCATATTTTAAAATTTTACTTTACATGACAAGACGGCAGAAGAATAGAGCATTTTGCTACTTTTGTAATTCTGTACAGAAGTTACCAATTTGTGCACAGTGTGGTAAGTATATAATAACTAAGGACGTATACTTTTTATCTTTTTATCAGCTGATAGTTCATCAGTTTGAACTTGTGTGGGTTTGTTGCTGTTGGTTACAGTGCTTAAATTGTTTATAATGTTATACCCTACCATTAACAAAATAGCAAAACATGTTATTTTGCCTACCAAAAACCTATCAAGTCTTGATTTTTGTCTCTTTGATGTAATGATGGAAAATAATTAAGGTACAATTTAGATACAGGTTACCAATAAATTTTTTTCAACAATACAAAATCAGATTTCAGATATAACATTTGATGATCTTGAACTTTTAGTTATACTATCTTAATCTTGTCAGTGTCTATTTGTTTACTTATCTACATTTTGATTCCTGCTGATATTACCTGCAGTGTGTTAGACCATTGGGAATAATTTTATTCCACATTTACCTGGTACATATTTTGTGATCAGTAGTTTTTGTGTTTGATGCTTACAGTATGATTCATGAGTTTCCTCACGTGTATTCCCAAGTGATTGAAATAGAGTTCCTACGTCATGTACCCAATTTTTAAGTATAGGTGGAGACTTGTACCCTGAAATGATTATTTAAAATAAAACTAAATGTCAGCAAGATGGGTGTTTCCCAAATAGTCTTCCATGGACTGCTTGAAATATTAGCAGAGCCGATCGAGACCATCCTGGTCAACATGGTGAAACCCCGTCTCTACTAAAAATACAAAAATTAGCTGGGCATGGTGGCACGTGCCTGTAGTCCCAGCTACTCGGGAGGCTGAGGCAGGAGAATTGCCTGAACCCAGGAGGCGGAGGTTGCAGTGAGCCGAGATCGCGCCATTGCACTCCAGCCGGAACCTGGAAAAAGAATGAAACTCTGTCTCAAAAAAAAAAAAAAGAAAGAAATATTAACAGATATTTCTTGAAAAATATATATGCATATACATTTGAGAAATACTGCATGCATCCTCCTGTCATTCTCATCTGGGACATTTCTATTATTTATTTGTATGTTGTAAGTTCTGAAGGCCTGCAGTAAAGAAACCCCATGAACTTTATTACTCTAGATTTACACCTTCCCCCAACTTTTGATGAATAAATACTGCTTTTATGAGATAATAATAGATTCAGGTGGAACAATTTGGGATCTGCTCATTTAGATATGTTTATATATAATAATATTCCAGAAAGTTAGTAGTGTTTAGGGCTACATCCCTTAATATTTCTAGTATAGTTCTAGCATTCAAAAAAGATGTTTTTTCAATTCTACAATTAATGAAAAAGAGAAAACTGGCTTATATGGAATACTCATATGGCAGTTTTTATAGCCTTATTTTCAAAAGGTAATGAACATAGAGTGAGAAAATAGATTTTGTGGAAGTTTAAATGGTAAGTTTTTGCTAGGAATTACCCATATTTTCAGTGTCTTTGGGCTTAAATTTTGTAGTGCTGTTAGATGGATGCATTTCTCATGTACTGATTCTTACTCTCAGTGTTAGACATGGAACAGCTGGGTAGTCACTGCCTCTCATTTCGTTTCCTATTGTTTAACTTTGTTCCTTAGGAAATCAAGATAATGGAAAATTGTTTCTTTTGTGTTCCATTTTATGGAGTCTCAGATGGATGATTAATGACATTGTTAATTCTCACATAGTATCTGATAAGCACATTTCCTGTTAGTGTTTTGGGTTGGTAATTTAATTTGCTGCTAGATCAGAGGTTTAGTGGCTGTTGTGATTTGTAGCTGTATCATTGTATTCTTGTTTATTATGCTTATTTGGGCACTATTTCAAAATTTTGTTGGAAAAATGTTTAACTGGGGGCTATGTTTGTAAATCTTTATGTTTGGATAAAATTACATTAACTTGATAAGTTACATAATCGTTATTTGGTTTGGTTTGGTTTGAGGTGTTCTGTGGAAAGAGAAATGGTAACTTGAAACCACAGTTTTTATTGTGAATTATAAAATGTAAAATTCATTATAAAAAGCGTTCCTTTAAAAAATGGTTTGAATAATCTGAAGATTCATAAGCTTTTAAACTATAAAATGATCATTAGATTATAAAGCATAATTTGCAATTTCTGATTTAGTACAAACTTAAATTAGCATATACATTACCGTATAGTTCATTTTATAGATTCGTTAGTAATTTGTAATCTGAAAAGTCTGATTCAACTAATGAAGTCTCAATTATATCTATTTTCTCTTTTTAGTTATGTAAACAGTAAATACTGATTCAATTTCATTTTTAAAAAAATTATTTCCTCAGGAACTTGGGCTAGATAAAAAGAGGAATCAGTGAATACTGGTATGTATTCCTTTGCAAGACTAACAGTGCAAATGTTTTTCTTTATTAGGGAAAACAAAGTGCATGATGAAGTCTTCAGACTGTGTTATAAAGCATGCTGGTGTATATAGTACTGGCCTTGCAATGGTGGTAAGCTTCTTGTCATTATCTTTTAGACTAGTACATTTTCAAGGATAAGATAAAGTCTTTCTGATCAATGGTTTGTTTTTTTTTTTCCTAAAGTCAGTGCTTTGTCCCTTGTTTCAATCAATCTGTAGTTACCTGGATTATCAGTGGCATGCTTTTTGTATGATTTTTCCTTAGTGCCCACTTGTTTCTAGCTGCTGCTTTCTTATTGGGAAACATACAAGGTATGGAAAGTTTTCACGCCTATCTAAACAGAAATTCATTTCTCAGTGATACCTTTCTAATATCGCTTAACCAGACTTCACAAAACAGTATTTAGTGTACTGAAAGGCCCGCTTAACCATGTTTAATTAAGCCTTTGGTGAAATAAGCAACTTCGTTCCAAAGGAACCTAGGATATAATAGTGTTCTTTAAAACTTTACATTTCAAAAAAGTGTATACATTTAACATACCTCTTCATTATATATAGGATTTAAGTAAATTCAGCTTTTGAATAATAAAAAAATGGGATTACATGATGTATTTTGCTCTTTTTCCTAAAACATGTTTTCCTTTTAAATATGAGTTAACCAGTGTTGGGCGCGGTGGCTCATGCCTGTAATCTCAGCGCTTTGGGAGGCCGAGGCAGGCGAATCACAAAGTCAAGAGATTGAGACCATCCTGGCCAACATGGTGAAACCCTGTCTCTACTAAAAATACAAAAATTAACTGGGCATGGTGGCATGCACCTGTAATCCCAGCTACTTGGGAGGCTGAGGCAGGAGAATTGCTTGAACCTGGGAGGCAGAGGTTGCAGTGAGCGGAGATCATGCCACTGCACTCCAGCCTGGCACCTGACGACAGAGTGAGACTTTTGTCTCAAAAAAAAAAAAATGAGTTAACTGGTTTTACTGTATTGTTGTTGAGATTTTATGTTTAAATAAAATTTTGTTTAAATTTCAGTCCATGAGGAAAGTGATACTATGTTTATGTCAAATGGAATGTTTTATTTATGCTAAATTTCCCAGAACATGTAAACTTCTATTATGAGGCAGACCTATGATATATTTCATATGTGCATATGTTATAGAAGCAAGGACCGAGAATTATCATCCTATGAATTCCTCTTTATTTTAAATATAAGATTGTCAGTGTTATGTTTATTCAAAAACTCTTTCAGTCTTCCTTGGTAGCTTGTTTATCTAAGTTCAGTCAAATTCGTTTTTTAAAATTCGCTGTGTTTTTTGAATGTGAATAATTTCTTCTTACATAAAGAAAACATTTAAGTAGAATCATATATCATTAGCTGTAAATTTCAGAAAAGTTATTTTCTGAATATCTTCTATTTGTCTCCCCAGATTCCCCCTGATAACAGCAGGATAATAAGATCTGGGTGTTTATTCCTTCATCTCACTCCCTGCCAGGTTATCCTGGTTTGGTTTTGTCCTTTCTCTAAGGACCACAGTTCTTCTCTATATGGCCAGGTAGCCCTCTCCTGTTTGTCCTAAGCTCTTCCCTGAGCTCTGTAAATTATCTGTATTAAAACTCTTCTAGAGCACCGGGCATGGTGGCACATACCTATAATCCCAGCACTTTGGGAGGCTGAGGTGGGGTGGATCATCTGAGGTTGGGAGTTTGAGACCAGCCTGACCAACATGGAGAAACCTCATCTCTGCTAAACAAAACAAAACAATAAAACAAAATTAGCCAGGCATGGTGGCGCATGCCTTGTAATCCCAGCTGCTCGTGAGGCTGAGGCAGGAGAAACACTTGAACCCAAGAGACGGAGTTGCACTCCAGCCTGGGCAACGAGCAAAACTCCAAGCACCTCCAAAACAAACAAACTAACAAACAAACAAACAAAAACCTCTTCTAGATTACCTAGTTTGAGAGTACCATCACTTTTTTTGCAAGAACCTTGGCTGATCTAAGAGATATAGCTGATGATTTGCTAGCTATACTGATAACCCAGTTTTGCAAGTCAAAAAACATTCTTCCTATTTGTTGTTTACTACATTTGTTGCAGAGCCTTGAATAATAGAATTCTGAAAACCTGGCTTTAAATCTCACCTCACCTGTAATCCAACTCTGGGACTTGGATTTAGTCTTGGGCCGCATGCTTTTCCTTTATAAAGGAAAGATTGTCTGGTTCTGCTCTCTTAAGATTCTTTCTAGCTTTTAGTATTTGGTAGATAACATTGATTCTATTTGTCTATGTTTTTTGGGTATAGAATTGGAGAATCATAACTCGTATTTTAGTTCCATAGATTTCACTTTAAATTTTTTCCACAAAGAATGTAATTATGATTACAGCATAAGTTGCCATAACAGAAAAAAAGAAGCTGACAGAAGTTTCAATCAATCTGTAGTTATTTCTCAGTACTTTTCTCAGTAATTCTAGAAAAGCTATGCAATTATTTTATAAGTATATAGATAAGAAGGTATTTTTAAAAATCAGAAATGGTAGTTAAAAATTCAATTTAGTTACAGAAATTACTATAGACAAGAAAGCTTAAACTGTTGGCTTCTCTAAACTTCATTTGAATTAGAATTCATTTTGAAGAAAACACTTCCAACTCTTTGACTTAATTGATACTAGGGTAAGTGTATAGTTTACCTTTTTCTCTTTTGCTCTGTAACTGAGTTTTGTGTATTGTGGATAGCTGTTAAGAAGTTGTTTTTCAGAGAACCCTTTTTAATTTTGGCTTCTGAGTAGTAAAATGTTTAAATGAAGCTCTCTACTATCATTGAGGGTTGATAAATTGCTAAATGTATGCAATTTTGATGGTTGCCATGGTTAAACAGGTGGTCGGGTGACAGTGATTATATTTTCTTGTTCCTTGATTACAGGGTGCAATATGTGACTTCTGTGAAGCTTGGGTTTGCCATGGTAGAAAATGTCTCAGTACACATGCCTGTGCCTGCCCTCTTACTGATGCTGAGTGTGTTGAATGTGAGCGAGGCGTGTGGGACCATGGTGAGTCATTAGACAAACTGATGAGCTTTGTTATAAGTGAAGGTTGACTTTGAAATATTTTGAATGCTGTTTTTGAGATCTTTTTCAAGATACTGTCAATCCGAACTACAGGTACTGTTTCGATTATCTGTGTAGTTAGAAAAGGGATCTATGCTATCAGTTATTGTATTGTCAATGCTAGTATTGTTTACCCAAATGTGGAGGGGAGTTGTGGTGGAGCAGGTAGGCTCTTTGAGCGTTGTATTATGTGAGTAGCTAGTAGATAGTAAGAGCTCCTTTTTCTTATGGTTCAGTTTCAAGGACTTCTGCAACAGTTTTCATTTTAGGTTTTGTCAGAACAAAAATGTCTGAACAATTTTGGTGTACCTCCAAGGTAACTTGCCATTTCTTTTAAGCAGTTCTAGAGACAGGAGTTTTTTAAATTAAAGTTTATCATATTTACATTTCTGTTGTTTTTTCTTTTAATCCAATAGGAGGCAGAATATTCAGTTGTTCTTTTTGCCATAACTTTCTCTGTGAAGATGATCAATTTGAGCATCAAGCCAGCTGCCAGGTTTTAGAAGCAGAAACATTTAAATGTAAGTTTTTAAATATTAGATGTTCTTTTTATCCAAGATTCGTAAAAGTATTAATTAAAAAGAAATCAAGTTTTTTTTTTTTTTTTTTTTTTTTTAAACAGCTTCTCATGAATGGTAATTTAACTCAATCTTTATTTTCTGTCTAGAAAACACTCAAAACAGTCAGAATATAGTTCTGAATTTTTCAGGAGAAATGACAATGGCATATTGGTTGGGCCAGTTCTTCATTTTATTAGCTTGATTTGATTAGGCATTGCAGGACTTACACCTTTTCTGGTTCAGAATACCACATACCATTTTTGCCTTCAAAATATTATGAAAACGAAACATCACCCTTTTTCCTTCCCATTTCCAAATGCCCTCCAGTAAGTGATACCACCCTGTGTGTTTCTGCTAGTTGGGTCCAGTGATTCTTAGATAGGACTGTGTATCAAAAATACCTCTGGAGATTTTAAAAATAGATAGATGCCCAGGCCTCATCCCGGGAGATTCTATCTTTAAGTCTGTGGTGGGTGCCAGGCCAGCTGTATTTAACCTGTACACAAAATTCTCATGTATTTTCCAGTTGAGAGCCGGCATTACTGAGGGGGATAATAGTATCATCTTTACAGACAATTTCTTTCATGGAAGGTTCATTGAAATAAGACTCCATATAAAATAGCATGTATAACTTGGCATTTAAATAGCCCTTATTAAATAGAAATTACTATTACAGGAAAAAGACTGAAGTTCCCTAGGTATTTTCTTCCTTTAATTTGTTTTTTGTTGTGGTATGAAATGCTAATTATTATACTTATTTATAAATTTCAAGTTGATAAGTTATGACATACATACATACTACACACACACATACATACTACACACACACATATGCACAATATATATATGTATGCATGTGTATATAATTCTTGCAGTATTTATACATAAAATTCTCAAAGATTAAAAGAGCATCTCAAAGTATATAGCACTGTTAGGCCTTTCTTAGCCTTTTGCAGAATGTATAATAAGAAATTGAATATTTTATTTGTGGCATGGGAGCTTTGTGTGTTTTATAGCATTTGAACCCAAAAGGCAGGCAGCTGTGAGTAATAAGGCAAGCTTTCATTATAAGCTTTTAGTGATTTGATAAAAGACAAAACAAAAATCTAAGAACCAAATAACGGGATTTTAAGATGAATCTATTTCCCACAGGTGTTTCATGCAATCGGCTTGGTCAGCACTCATGTCTCCGTTGTAAGGTATACCTATGCATTTTTTTTTCTTTTTAGATTTTGTTTTTAATCTCTATACCCCTCCACCAGTCCTTGGATTATTTATAGCTATAATTAATTTATAAGGGACCTTAAAATTATATAGTTTAACACTTTTATTGTTGAGATTGTGGAATTGAAGTTGAGGAAGCTCACATGACTTTCCAGTGGTCATCCAGTCACCTTGTAGTAGAGTTGTGACTAGTGCACATTTCTCTGGAATCCTGGCTTTGTGTTTTTAATGGAGAACATTCTGACCAAGGTAATGAGAGTCCATTTTAATTCAAAATGTACATAGAAGAGTTTGGGTAAAGATTTCCATATTGTTCTGTGTCCTTAGGCCTAGTCTCTAGCATTGTTCATCAAAGATTACCCAACAGATGCAGCCAAGTCACTTCCTCTCAGAAGCATTTCTCTAGTTCTTATATTCCTAACTCTCTTTTTTATTTTCCAACTCTGTTTCAGTTTCACCAAATGACTTTCAGGCATTGTCTATGCTGTTTTCTCTGCCTGGAACACTTTTCCATCTTTGCTTACCCTATTGCCCTCCCATTCTTCATATGGCGAATAAGACTTGGTGTCTCTAAGATCACTTTCCCAAATCCCATGTCTGTTTTGGTGCCCTTCCCTCTGCACTTCCCCTTCGGTGCTTAGTGTCTTGTAATTGCATTTTCCCTATCTCCATTCCCAGTTAGACCATATAATGTGTGAGGGTAAGTAGGCTATTCACCATTATTTCATTTCTTCTGGGACCTTACGAATACTCAAATATTTATTAATGACTAAATGTACTTACACATCATACTCAGTATAGTTAGTCTGCCCTTTGTTAGATCATTGTTTAGAAGAGTCCTGACAAAAATCATTTCTGTTAAGAACATTAAATGAAAAGTGTGACTGGTCCCGACAAAATTCTTAATCTCACTGCCTTAACAAAACTATATCTTTAAAACACTGAATACTGTGTTTTTGTATATTTTTACATTTTTATTTATTGACTTTATTTTGCTTCTCCTATATAGGCTTGTTTCTGTGATGATCATACAAGGAGCAAAGTGTTTAAGCAAGAAAAAGGAAAACAGCCTCCTTGCCCTAAATGTGGGCATGAAACTCAGGAGACTAAGGACCTTAGCATGTCAAGTAAGGCTCTTAAGATGCTAAGGAAGTGATTTTTGCTTTCATACTTTGACAAAGTTTATCTTTTTTTTCTTTTTTTTTTTTTTGGTCTGTTTTTCTTATTGCCTCTTATTTGAAAAGATGAATGTGTTCTCTTAAGCAAGTGGAATTTTACAGCTCAGGAAAATATGTGGGTAAAGTTTTTCAATTTTACTTAAATATGCCAATAATCATTTTGATATTTGGTATTTGCCTTAGTCAATGACAGCAAATACTGAAATCTAAGATAGTGATTTTTAAAATTTTTGTTGAGGCTTCCTTGTTAAATAGCTGAGTAGCTATAATTCCTTAATATTAAAGTGGTAATCTTAGAAGTCACATTCATTCTGAAGCTATCTTAGGTGTGTGGTATTTGAGCACCTGTGTTTATTTATATAATATATCACTACTATAGGAAATTATCGTGTGGTTTTTATGTAACTTTTTTTTTGTGAAGGAATAAGAGTACTATAAGCATGCTTATGGTAAGGCAGCTCCCAATTTTGTTAAAGAGAAATTTGACTCTTAACCAAACATGTCAGAATGGAACCATAATTCTAAGTGACTCTGACCGCTTTGTTTAATCATAGATATGGTTGCACAGTGAAGTGAGACTGATGATTTTGCTGATCTTCTGCACTAAAGTTTGTGTCACTACTAAGGCAGAAGAAATGGCAGGCTTTGTTTATCAGTGTATCTGCATTGTAAAATAGCTGTCTTATGAAAAATGTCCTGACATATGAAATCAACTGATTTATGTGATTTGAAAATAAATGGTCAGTGACCAAACAAAACATGCCTTTTTAGTTTTAAACATGCCTTTTTACCTTTGGAGCGGTCTACTGGTCTAATTTGTTTTCTAGATTTAATGAAATAACACTGTAACTTTTATTTTTATGGTGTGTATATAGACTCAGGTGAAAAAATTAGGAAAATATGACCCATTTTTTTCATTTGGAATTAAAGCAGCCAATGAAATTCATGAAATTTTACAAAGGACGATGAGAATGCAGAGAACTGGAACTAACAAAATGCCATGTACATATCTGTCTTCTGTAGCACGCTCCCTGAAATTTGGCAGGCAGACTGGAGGTGAAGAGGGAGATGGAGCTTCTGGGTATGATGCTTATTGGAAGAACCTTTCATCTGATAAGTATGGTGATACCAGCTACCACGATGAGGAGGATGAGGAGTATGAAGCAGAGGATGATGAAGAGGAAGAAGATGAAGGCAGAAAGGATTCAGACACTGAGTCATCAGATTTGTTTACTAATTTGAATTTAGGAAGGACCTATGCTAGTGGCTATGCTCACTACGAGGAACAAGAGAACTAGGGGAGCTGCTTGTCCACTGGTGGCTGTGTGTGAGAGGAGCAGGAGTGTGTGTGCACTTGATGAATTGTGTGTGATGTTCAAAAGTACCTTAGCCACTTAGCCTTGTGCAGAAGTCTAGTTATACTTAATGGGCAAAGGGGTAGGGCGTAGCATTTTTATGAAACTGATGATCAGGCTTATGGCATAAGAAAAATGAGTTTCAAATGTAAGGTGTTTATTGATTGAAGCAATTGAAGTATCATGGATTACGTTATTACTGATTTCAGTAATCTAGTATGTTTTGCCAGGATAAAGGAATAGGATGGTAATATATTTGTTTGAAATTAAATTACTGTTTTTATTAAGAAATACTGCTTCATTCGTCTGATTTTGTAAAATGTAATGAGTAAAATGAATTGCTGTATTTTTCCTTTTATGTCCACAGAATGAAAGTCATATGTTGTTTATTCTAAATTTTCATTAAATATTCATGTCACCTTGAGTTGTCATGATATGTATGTTTTAGTATTTGACCTATTCTTCTCTTTCTTCACAATGTATGTCCTCAGTGGTACCTGTTATTAATGCCTTAAATGTATTGACAAAGTGACTAGTTAGCCATTTTTCAGATAGTATTTTTACAAAAGCTTTACCCAGGACACTTTATTTCTCTTTGAATAAATCTATTATTTCATTTATATAAATTTGATATTTAATTTTTTGTTCTATATTTTCAGTTTCTTTTGGAAAGCATTTTAACTTTTTTACAAACTGCTTTAGTTTTTGCTCATGTAGAAATAGGTAGTAGAGATTGTGTGGTATACACTTAGAGATAAACAGCCCAGACCCCATCACTGATGATAGGTGGAGGATAGACAGTCCTGCCACAAGTTCCAGTTGTTACAACTTACACTGGCAGTTAATGGGGATTGGGCAGTTGTGGAAGGAAATACATTACCTGATTTGCTGACATTTAAGATGTATGGAGAAAATTGTAGCTATGAGGATAACAGGGTTGGATGGCCATTGTTAAACCATTCTTGTTCTGTAGAAGCACAATTAACAGCCAAGGACAATAACAGGCAATGGAAAGCCAGGTGTCAAAGTTGGCCTCTGATTGCAAGTGAAAAAGCTTTTCATCTTTTGCAGTAAGACAGTTTGAAAAAACTGAGGAGTAAGCCCAAGACTTAATCGTTTCAAAGGATAAACTGAAGACAGTTGCCAGCCAAGGCAAGTCCGTTATGCCAGTGCCAGGAAACTGCTTGGGAAAATCTGTGACACTGACAAATAAGATAGAGACATCTGAATCAATGGCACTGGAGATTTTTACTCCCCAGACTCCTGAACTTTCTGAGCTTGCAGTCATAGCCTACCCTTCCATGTTATGGGCAAGCACTCCCCACTTCATTCTCAGGCTGGATGGCAATGCAGAGGCTTCTTTCCCCAGGAAACATGCTCCCTTCAAGACTTGCCCCATCTCCAGGCCATTATAGTTAATATCTCCAGGCCTAAAATTAGGGTTAAGTGACTATAAAATTAAGCAAAACTCAGTTGAGGTGCTGGAACTGGAGTGGGAGGAAACAGACTTACCCAAAAAGAACTGCAAGAATTAGGAAAAGTTGGAGGAATATGCTTGAGATTGGAATCGGTGCTTAAGAGGGAAAAAACAAAATTAGGGAGGAGTTTGATGGCAGCTCCCACACTGGGTGTTTGGATTGCAGGGTAAGAGAATTGGAGAGTCTTAGTACCCTGGCTAGGAGCCTGTGAGGTGGTGTCAACTTGTTACCAGGATGGCTTCTTGAATTATGGAAGCAGTAACGGCCCTTTCTGAACAAAGTTGAGAAACAGATTACTGTGACATGGTGGAAAAATGGATTTAAAAGGTTAAGGGAATTGGGTATGCTGGAATGGATTGGAGGATTTGTTAGAAGATTATGTTCCATGGGAAGGCTCAGTGGACACATATTTAACAGGGCCATAGAAACATTCACTGATGGTGGGGTACAAGCATCTCTAAAAACCCGTGGTAGCTCTCAGTAGGCCAGATCTAACAGTAGGAAGGGAAAGCAGAGTTCAGCTTGCTGATAGCAATGTATGACAAGATTCTGAAAAATAGTGGCTAAAGTGGCAGTGCCCAACTGTCAAAAGTCAGGTTACAACTAATGAGAAGTTGAGGGTGGTAGTCAAGGAGTCCTAACCTGCAAAGAGTTATGGAGAAGGCTAATACAACATAGCACCTTAGGGACAAAACAAATGGGTAGCCAACAAGAATATGACTCAGTTTATCCCATTAGGTCAAATTAAGGATGAATTACATGGTGGGCAATAAAAAGATAGCATCCCTTGCTCAGTTTCTGGACCTGAGTCACTTTCAGACCTGCAGCCCAGACTGAAGAGGTGGAAAGACTATGACTCCCTGGCATCTGTACAAGGTAATGATGCCCTTTGGTGTTTCCTCAAAGGGACCCATAGCCATTTGCCCTGATAATTCTGTGCTCAGGAAAGGGGAAATATAAGGGATTTCAAGGATTGTTGAACATAAAAATTAATTGACATTGATAATTCAGATACTCGGTGTCCCTGTTGCTTCTTCGTAGCGGGTGAGGGAGGAGTAGGGTTATGCAAGGAGTCCTGGGAAAGTTTAAGCTTACAGTGGTTTCACAGCATGTGTGGATGGCCAGGTGGAAGCCTCTGAAACTGCCCACCCTCATGTCTTCTCCTCACTTCAGCCAAGATAGTAATACACAATAGTATCAGTTGGCAGGACGCAGTACCATCCTTAAAGATCTAAAAGATGCAGATGATCACCTCATCACATGTATGTTAATTCACCATTTTGGTCCCTGTGGAAACTTTACGGATCCTAGAAGATGGCTATAGACAAGCTCAACGAAGTAATAGCCTTGATTGCAACTGCTATGCCAGATGTGATGTCTTTGTTAGAGCAGATACATGTGGCCCAAATACATGGAATATCATCTTGGTTTGCGCAAGTGCATTCTTTTCTCTCAGTCAGAGAAGGGAATCAGAAACAATTTGCATTCACATGGAATGGACAACAATTACATTTATAGTTTTGTAAATGATGCCACTTTATCCTAAAGAATATAGATCTGTTGCATAATGACTACATTGAGGCTGGACGAACAGTGGTTAGAACATTGAGAACTTGGTAGGAGATGTGTTCCAGAGGGAGAATCTAAACCTTATAAACTCTGCCACACTCCTAAAACTTTTAGAGTTCCAACAGTGAGGGACAGTTTGATGCATCCTATCTAAAGTATAAAGCAAATGACTGTGTATTTTTTTACTCTGAAGAAGGACGCACAATGCTTGGTGAGCCATCCTGAGTCCTGGAGGCAGCATATGTCACACCTGAGGATAGTGTTCCAGCCAGTATAACAGTTGATGCAAAAGCCTGCCTGTTGTGAGTGGAGCCCCCAGCAGGAAAGAGTTCTGCAGCTGGTCTAGGTTGTGGTGAAAGCAGCTCTGCTTTCTGGGCCATAGAGTAGATGCTATTATATTGGAGAAATTAGTGATGGGATAAGGTGTGTTGTAGCAAGCCACAGCAGGAGAATCACAATGCTGATCTCTGAGTTATAGAGGAAACTTATGCCATCTGCATTTAGAGACTCATTTACTCCCAGAGGCAGGCAAAATGGTTTCCAAATTATCAAGGCCTATCTAGTTACCAGCACTGCAAAATGTCACCTGTCAGCAGCAGGGGCAACTGCTGCACCCTTGATGGAGCATCATCACTTTGGGAGACAGATTAGAGCAGCCACCCCAGAAAGGTCAGTGGTTCATTATCAGTGGAATAGATTCACATTCTTGGAATGGGCTTACCTTTTCTTCCTGCACAGCCTCATCCAGCATTGGCACCTGGGGGGGCTTATGGAATGTTTGTTTCACTGGCATGAAATCCCACAAAATATATGTCAGGCCATGGAATCACCTTTGAAGTAAAGGAGGTTGCAGCAATAGGCCTGTGACCATGGGATTTGCTATCACATACCGCTCAGAAACTTCCTACCCAATGATACGGTGCAATGGTACGCTAAAAACACACTGAAGCAGCAGTTCATAGGAAATACTGTGTAAGAATTTCACACCATCCTTCAAGTTACAGATATGCATTGAATCACAGGTATTTGTATTTTAATGTGTTTCTAATAGAGAAAATGCATGTGTGGTAGGTTGAATTGTGTAACCCCAAAAGTCATGTTCTTCTGGAATGTCAGAATGTGACCTTATTTGGAAGCAGGGTCTCTGCAGATGTAACTAGAAAAGATGAAGTCATACTGGGTTAGGGTGGGCTCATATCCAAAGATGATGACACACAGACATGCAAGGAAGAAAGCCATGAGAAGGTGGAGTTAGAGATTAGCGTGATTCAGCTTCAAGCCAAAGAATGCTAAGCATTGTCCCAAACCACCAGAAATGAGAAGAGAAGCCTGGAACCGATATCCCTCAGACCCTCTAAATGTAATTAATGAACCCTGCCAACACCTTCGTATTGAACTTCTGGCCTTCTGAATTGTGAGAGAATACATTTTCTGTTTTTTTAAGTCATCTAGTTTGTGATAATTTGTGATAGCAACCCTAGGAAGCTAATATGCCATGGGAATTAAGGGTGGAAGCAGGAGTTGTCATCATTCCCAGTGATTCACTGGGAACATTATGCTTCCCATCTCTGCACCCCTGAGTTCTGAATGACTAGGATTCTATGTCCTCAGAGGGGACAGCTTTCTTCAGGGGACCCAATAAGTGCCACCATTGGATTGTAAGCTATACCTGCCACCGTGATATTTGTGGCTTTCTGTATCTAGGGACTAAAAGCCAAGAAGACAAATCACTGTCTTGGCAGAGATGGGTACCTTTCTTCATTAGAAGGAGGTAGGGCTGCTTTTACATGATAAGAATAGGGAAGATTATAAGTGGAATTCAGGCAAGAGTTTTCTAGGTGCTCCTTTGCCCACTTGTGGGTATAAATGAACATATACGGACATAGCCAACAGCCCCAGGCTATGAAGGGCATAGTGACTAGACTCTTGGAGATGAGGGTTTGGGTTATACCACCAGATAAGTTACCAATTCTAGAAGAGGTGGTAGCTGTCAGGTAACTTCAGGACCTGCCTCAGCTTCAGAGTGCTGCCTTGGCTGAAATCAAATCCCCCCCAGAAGAGAGCATGCACCTGGCTAATTTAGCTCAACAAGACCCATCATGACAAATAGCTATGAAGTGACTATCCCTATACAGAATGCAATAGCTGACACTTAAGAATATGGGGTAATATGCTTCTTCCTCTGCATTTTGGTAATGGTTTGGGAAACTCCTTGCTGGAATATTGTAATGATGTATGTAAGGTTGACCTTTATAAGTCACCTACAAGCTGCTGCTCATGCAGAATATATTAGTCCATTTTTGAAAGTGAATAGACCACATAGCATGGTCACCTGCGCCTTAGAGAATGACTGCTTACTTATTTGCCGAATGGGAATAATTCAAAGAATGAAGCTTAATATATTAAGCCCTAATAATATTCTGTGGAACCAGGCATAGCACAATGCTAAATCAGACATATGGAAGCATTTTAAGTAAGAAATATAATGTAAATAGAGGCAAGGGCTTTTTTTTTTTTTTTTTTTTTGAGATGGAGTCTCACTCTGGTCTCACTCTGTCGCCCAAGCTGGAGTGCAGTGGCCCTAATTTAGCTCACTGAAACCTTTGCCTCCCCAGGTCAAGTGAGTCTTCTGCCTCAGCCTCCCAAATAGCTGGGATTATAGGCATGCACCACCACACTTGGCTAACTTTTGTATTTTTAGTAGAGACGGGTTTTGCCATGTTGGCTAGGCTGGTCCAGAACTCCTAACTCGAGGTGATTTGCCCGCTTTGATCTCCAAAATTGTTGCAATTACAGGCGTGAGCATTTTCGATGAAGATCTTTGGTGAGAAAGCAAAATAATATGCCAACTGTAATTTGCTAATTTAAATAACTCAATTTAGCCACTACGCAGCAGCACTTTTACCTTAAATCCCAGTAAAAATTCAGTTAGCATTTGCTATATACCTGTCATCAAAATACCACAATACTAGGATAGATGAAAGATTTAAAGGTAAATACAGTATTATGTAAACTGTTCAAGCTTAAATTTTATTAGTGAAGATAAGATGCAGTACAAGGTTAATAGTAGCTACCATTTGCTAAGTGTTCCCTGTACTGCCCAAGTTGCTGTACCTGCATAGGTGCATTGAATTCTCACAACAGAGGTAATGTACAGTGCTTAGCTCCCTAAGCAAGCCAGGACCTCTCCTTACCCTGCTCTGCCTAAGGCTGTTCTAGTAGCAAACTGCCTGTGCTACTCCTGTGGGTATGGAATCAGGGCATTGCTGCTGCTGCTGCTGTCACTACAAACTAAAGGATCCGCTTCAGTAGTTGAGATCACTGCCTCTTGTCACTTGAGGGTACAACCTGATGGCATCTCTCGTCACATGTCCTGGTGCTTTTTTATTGCCACCGAGGTATGAGATGCAGTTGAACTTGCTTTGGGTCCACTTTTGCATAATAGAGAAGCCTCATGGGAGTGACCTCTAACTAATGGGAGACAGAAATAAGTGGCTAAACTTATTCCCTCTTCTCCCGTTTCATAGTAACTTCAAATGTTGTCTCTGAAGACGTCCTGTGAAATCAGGAAATCGATTGCCACAGACTCTGGCCTTACAGGATCCTACCCTGTAAGGATTCTCTCCCCTCGTCACCACTTTGTTTCTCTTTCACCCACTCCTGCTTCTGTGGGACTGCACATTTAATACTTTCCAAGGAAACTGGGCTAACACAGGTAGAAGTTGCTAATACCAAGCTGAACGTGTGCTTAAAAAAAGTACAAAGAAAATGTAGAACACAAAAAGGTAGAAATAAAAATTGGGGTCACTGTGGAAGGATTTAAGGATATTCTAGGCCTGGTGCAGTGGCTCATGCCTGTAATTCCAGTACTTTGGGAGGCCCAGGTGGGTGGATCACCTGAGGTCAGGAGTTCGAGACCAGCCTGGCCGACATGGCAAAACCCCGTCTGTACTAAAAATACAAAAATTAGCCAGGAGTGGTGGTGGGTGGGTGCCTATAATCCCGGCTATTCTGGAGGCTGAGGCAGGACAAACGCTTGAATCCAGGAGTCGGAGGTTGCAGTGAGCCCAGATCTCGCCACTGCACTCCAGCTTGGGTGACAGAGAAAGACTCCATTTCGTCCACCCCACCAAAAAGTATATTCTACATGGGGAGGGAGGGACTTGCTATGTATGAACCACACTAAACAAAGGAAACATTTTTCAAATACAAAAACTAAAATCTGTTCTTTAAATCAATGAATAATTTTGAAGATGATTTATATTTTTTGATGACATTTGTGTTATTCAATATTTTCTTTAGAAGTTATTTGACTTTTGTAGGCATATCAAATTTTGGTTCAAAATTGATTTCACTTTGTTAGCTCAGCATCACTGGCTCCAAATGATTCCTGGCTTTCCTACTTAAATGTAGGAATGTTTGAAAAATCAGGATTTCTTATGTTTTGAGAATAGCTCTGTGTAATTCTAAAATAATATTTTTCAAAATAGTTTTTATTTTGCATATATTTTACTGATTCATTTTTAATTTTGGGATCAAATACAGCTTCAGGTTCTGGGTTTATCACTTCTGAAATACTGACTTATTTTCCTCTCTTATTTCCTATTAAGAGTGTAAGTTTCTAGCAATATAACACCTCAAAGAGAAAAAGTAGAAAGTGGACTAACAGAGTCTCACACTATTAGTACTTAGCACATTGCCTGATAGTGTTTATATTAATGAAGAAATTTAAACTGACTCATGAAATGTGAAACTCTATACTCTGGGATACTGTCGCTAGGCTGTAATTAAAACAAAAGATGCCAAATAATTGTTACTGGAAGTCATCATGGATGTTATATTTGGTCCCTTGGTTTATTCAATATTGTCTGCAAGCGTTTTACATCAATGAGGACCAAGTCATTAATGGAACCTCAGAGCAAACTTATTCTAAACATTGAAACGGTAACATTTCATGAGAGTGCAGCTTTCCTGGGCTAGATGAGGGCTAAGGATTCCACATTTTAATTAATATAAGAAAACACAAAGAGAGAGAAATGCTCTGTAACTGTGTTTCAAATTTGAAATCTTGCACAGTCCTAAGAAAGCAATTGTGGATTCCCAGGATTCCACAGATGTACTGGTTAAGAAAGCATAGCTCTTTTTGAGAAAAACCTGTGAGTTCAACAGAGGTATAAAAGAGTAAAAATAGCAACATACTCTTTAAATAGCTTATGCAACTCTGAAGCAAAAATAATTTTACATAGTTAATGCAAGGAAATTACTAATGTAGAGTAGAATCACAATTATAAATATGAAGGGCAGACACACACACACAGACACACACATTGTTATTTTACATTTTGAGATTTACATGTATCCTATGTAACATTTCTGTAAGAAATATATGTATGTAATATATATATGCAATATACATATTCCTTATTATACAAATTTAATATAAAGAGTCCTCTTTTAACATGATGCAAGTTTTTCTTAGCCTCCAAGAGAAGAAAACACAATAAAAGCAAGGTTCGCATCATCTATATGGCTTTGACCTTTCAGCATCTGGTACCAAGTGCTTTGTCAGCCCATTACCATGTAACGTACCTGAAGAGCTTATCAAACTACCGTACTTTGCTGATAGTATTTCTCTGTTTCAAAAGAGAAATGTACTAAATGCTATCAGACAATCATAATAATAAAAAAGACTAGTGTTATTAAAGTTTTGTTTGCCTAGAAACTCTTCTTGTTGACTAAAAGGAAAGTTAAAAAAATGTTTTTTTTCTCTGAATTTCTGTCTGGAATGCCACCCAGGCCTCTCAACCCAGCTTTGAACTTGAGTCTAAAGAAAATATTTGATCTTCTTTATCTTTCAACTTGACAAAATGTTCTTCTTTTTTGAAATCCCCCTTTTTGTTTTAGGTGTGCTTGTCCATGTGTTTTATAAATGTAAGTGTCTTGGAGGTATGATGCGAGTCTTTTTTTGTTTAACCTTTGAACATCCTCTTAAGTATCTACCCTGCTAAGTTGACATTCAAAAAATATTTCTCATTAAAATCTTATTTTCCCTATAGTGGCTTGGAAGTAAGAGAAGAAAGTGTTGGATTTACTTTCTTCTTTTAGAGGGTTAAATGTATATAGGTAACATTTCATTTCATTGAACAAATATGTGTTGAGGCCCTTATGCCTGGTAATGGTTAATACTTATTAAAACATTAACTGGCACAGTCAGTGTGATTGAGTTATGTGGTTGATTCTTAAAAAAACGTAAAAGTCATTCATGGATTACAAAATATGCTTGTCATGAAACAAAAATCCATACTTGTTGCCAAATGATGTTATTTGGTCAAATGACCAAAGATTACCAGTCGCCAGCTCTACAACTACCCCTATTGCATGAAATAAATATACAGAAAAGGGCAAACTTACACTGTATCCATAGGTGATTATTTTGCTTTAATCCCATGCAGGACCGTAGTGACCTAGGCTGAAACCTAAGAAAAACTCTTTCCTCGGTGCTTCCAACCTGAAATTCCCACTCAGCATTTCTCTTCCACGAAAGTAGGATGTATAGATGGGGGGTAAGAAGAGACGTAATAGAGAACACAAATTGTCTCTAGTCACAATGGATAATAATGAAGGAATATAGCTTATTAAAATGTGTCATATGAATTTACATAAAATGATAAGGATAACTCAATCCTTTTAGGTGACCTTTGCTGACTCTGGGATTAACTTTAAATAGCAGGCCTCTGACATTGCCTTAACTTTGTCAAAATAGAAGTAAGAATATTCTGGCCTAGTGTGGTGGTTCACATTTGTAATCCCAGCACTTTGGGAGGCCAAGGCAGGCAGATGGTGAGAGTTCAGGAATTGGAGACCAGTTTAGGCAGCATGGTGGTGAGCACCTGTAGTCCCAGCTACTTGGAAGGCTGAGGTGGGAGGTTGGGTTGAGCCTGGTAGGTGGAAGTTGCAGTGAGCCAAGATTGTTCCACTACACTCCAGCCTGGGCGACAGAGCCAGACCTTGTTTCACACACACACAAAAAGAAGTGAGAACATTCTGATTTTAGATCAAACAACTTAATCCATGAGCTTCTGCTTCATGCTAACTGAAAAGTCATCATTAGGAAGGAAGATGTATTATCTCCTAAGATAACCATTAATAAGTAATAATATAATTGTGTGTAGTTCAGATAAATGCATTTGCATATCACTTTAGACAACATCTTGAATGATACAGCATAAATAATAAAAGTCAGCTCTCTTTTTCTGGAACTTGTCATTCACGCAGTTTCCATTTTAAAAAGGCACTTAATTTGACTGGCCTTCAGTGAATTCCTGATTCCTCAATATGTTGATGTCTTCTAATATCAGAGTGTTAGAGTGCTGCCATCTTCATTTATACTTCAACTATGAGTTAAGTCTAAAAACAGACCTCATAGCACTCACTGAGGCCACTAGTTTATGAGCAAACTATATCATAAAGACACTATTTTTTAAAGAAAAAGTAAAGAGATCTTGGTCTTAACAGGTAGGGGAGAATAAAGCAAACCAACATGGCTGTGGCAGAGAGTGAGAAGCATCTGCCACCCACAAGAAGAGGAAGAGAGGGTTCCTGCAGGGCTCCTTGTACCACTAGGAAGGCCGCAAGATGAAGCTTGAATCCTGCAGAAAATGGTTGGTAGAGCTGCAGACACACATGCAGTTTTTGACAGCAGTAGCAAATACCATCCCATCTATTCTTCTGGCTTCTACCTGACCAGTCTGCTCACTCAAACACCACTTTCATCAAGATTACCAGTGGTCTCCATGCTGCCACATCCAAGGATCAGTCCCAAGTTCATACCCTCTCCTCAGTATTTTACACAGATTGCTGCTGTCTTTCCCCTCAAATGTATTTCCTTTGGTTTCCACCAAATCACACTCTTCCTGCTTTTCTCTTACCCCACCGGCCATTCCTTCTTAGAGATCTTTGCTGGCTCACTTCCTTTCTCTACTTTAAATGCAGAATCTACGTGTGACAACCAAATGTGCGACTGTGTGTTATATTGGGGCACAGGAGTTCAGGGTGCCCCCAGCTCCCCTGAGAGGATGTTTCTCCAGGTTCTTGGTCTCCTGCCCTCTCAAGAATGAGAGAGGGGACCAAGGCACAGTGTCCAGTAAATGCCAGATGAAAAGTTTGTAGAAAGTGATTTATTTAAAGAGAGAGAGAAACAGGAGAAGGAGAGAGAAAGAAAGAGCTAACTCTCACACTGAGAGAGAGAATCCAGAAAGATGGAATCCAGGAGAGGAAAGCATCTTCCACCCTTAGTGAAAAGGAATAGAGAGAGATGGAGTTTAGGAGGGGAAGACAGGCTTCCACGAGAGAGTGTGGAAGAGGACTCCAGAGGGGAAATCCAGGAGAGAGAAAAACAGCTTCCACGAGAGTGTTCGTGGAAGGGGACCCAAACATGGAAGGGGTGTGGAAGAAGGGGACTTTTAACCCGGGAGGAACCCCCACCTTCTGTAAGACCCCCGGCCAATGAAAGGAGTTCCTAAGAACTTCTGCTGGAGTGACTGACGCTTAGTTTCTTCCCGTGCCCGTGAAATTCAAACATAAACCATTAAATCTCCCAGATGGAGAGAGATGGGAGGGGGCATGGTGCTAAGAAGTTCTTGCCCTTAAAACTACGCCCCCTTGCGGACCCGGAAAGAGAGCACATTCCCTCATGTGCACTCTCTGCCTACATGATCTTGCTGCTAGTGCGCTGTGTTCTTGCAATCTTCCAGCACACGTATCAAGAGAGATCACCAGACATAGCAGCAAAAAGAGAGTTTATTTAGCTTGTGCACAAGGGAGCCAGCACTGTGAAAGGAAAAGTGTGGGCTTCTCTCTGAAGGTAGTATGCAGATACATTTTATAGGGTCTCTTTATAGGGAATAATTTAGTAAGGCCATGTATAGGAAATGTTCTGCAGTATTTGGCAGTAGCTCAACATGCCTCCTCATACATTGCATGTAACTTTAGCATTTTAAATCACCACCCTTGGGTGTGACTTTTAGCATTACAACTATAAAGGAGTAACTGCAAATTGAAGTTTAACTGTGTATGTGAGGCCCCAGGGAAGTAGTTTGTAGCCGCCTAAAGCAGGAACTTGTAGTCAATACCTTCTTGTTTCTTTAGTTGCTGAATCGCTGGAAGTTTGGTAAACTAGAGGCTGAATAAGGGGTTTTTGTTCATTTTCTCTAGACCAGATAAAAATAGAAAACCAGCCAGCCTTCCTTTCTCAATCTCATCCAATCTCAATGACCTTTTTTGCCTTGTTTTTAATTTTTAAAGACAGTTTTATCCGATATAAGGATAGCTACTTCTGCTTGGTTTTGTTTTCCATTTGTGTGGAATATTTTTTCCACTCCTTTGTCTTGAGTCTGTAAGAATCCTTACTTGTCAGGTCTCCTGAAGACAGCAGCTGTTTAATTTGTGATTTTTCATCCATTCTGCCAATCTCTATTTTTTCAGTGGAACATTTAAACCATTTACATTCAGTGTTAATATTGAGATGTGAGATACTGCTCCAGTCATCATGTTGATTGTTACCTAGATACTTTGTTTTTTTCATTGTGTTATTATTATTATCTTAGACAGAGTCTTACTCTGTTGCTCAGGCTGAAATGCAATGGTGCAGCCTCAGCTAACTGCAACCTCTCCCTCCTGGGTTCAAGTGATTCTCTTTCCTTAGCCTCCTGAATAGCTGTGATTACAGGCACCTGCCACCATGCCCAGCTAATTTTTGTATTTTTAATAGAGATGGGTTTCACCATGTTGGGCAGGCTGGTCTTGAACTTCTGACCTTAGGTGATCCACCCACCTTGGCCTCCCAAAGGGCTTGGATTACAGGTGTGAGCCACAACGCCTGGCTGTGTTATTGTTTTTATAAACTGTGAGTTTTATGCTTTGAAGATGTTCTATTACAGTGCGTATTGATCCTTTGTTTCAAGACTTAGAACTCCTTTTAGCATTTTTTTGTAGGACTGCTCTAGCAGTGACAAATTCCCCCAGCATTTGCTTGTCTGGAAAAAAACTTAATTTCTTTTTCATTTATGAAACTTAGTTTTGCTGGATACAAAATTCTTGGCTAAAAGTCATTCTGTTTAAGGAGACTATATATAAGACCCCAATCCCTTCTGGCTTATAGGGTTTTTGCTGCAAAGTCTGCTCTTTGTCTGATAGATTACCTGATGCTTTTATCTCACTGCTCTGAGAAATCTTTCCTTTATGTTGACTTTTGATATCCTATGATTATATTCCTTGATAATGTCCTTTTGCAGTGAATCTCCCAGGAGTTCCTTAAGCTTCTTGTATTTGGACATCTAAATCTCTAGCAACACCTGGGGAGTTTTCCTCAATTATTTCCTCAAATAAGCTTTTCAAACATTTTACTTTCTCCTGTTCCCCAGGAACACCAATGATTCATAGGTCTGGACATTTTACATAATCCCATATAGAAATAATAATGGAGATTTTTTTCATTTCTTTTGATTTGTTTTCTTTTTGTGTGTGTGATTGGGTTAGCTCAAAAGCCTTATCTTTGAAATCATTTCTTCTACTTATTCCAGTCTATTGTTAAAACTTTACACAGCATTGGCTAGGCACGTTGGCTCATTCCTGTACTCCAGTAATCCCAGCACTTTGGGAGGCTGAGGCAGGCGGATCACTTGAGGTCAGGAGTTCGAGACCAGCCTGGCCAACACAGAAAACCCCGTCTCTACTAAAAATACAAAAATTAGTCAGGCGTAGTGACAGGCACCTGTAATCCCAGCTACTTGGGAGGCTGAGGTAGGAGAATCACTTGAACCTGGGAGGTGAAGTTTGCAGAGAGCCAAGATTGCACCACTACACTCCATCCTGGGCTACAGAATGAGAGTCTGTCTTGAAAAGACACAGCAACAACAACAACAAACTTTACACTGCATTTTGTAATGCCCTAAATGTATTTCACATTTTCAGAAGTTATGATTGATTTTTTAAAAATTATCTATCTCTTTAGAAAAGTTTGGATTCATATTCTGAATTGTTTCTTGCATTTCTTTATGTCGGTTTTCACTTTTCTCTTATATCTCCTTAAGTACCATAATAATCAACTCTTTGAATTCTTTATCTGGTATTTCAAAGATTTAATCTTGCTTTGGATCCATTGCTGGAGATGTACTGTGATCTTTTGGGGGGTGTTCTAGAACCCTGTTTTGTCATATTGCCAGAATTATTTTTCTGGTTCTTTCTCATTGGGGTAGACTTTTTTTCCTTAATTATTCTTAAATTTACTTTTGATTCAACATTTTTTTAAAAAATTTCTTTTTCTTTCCCCTTTAAGGATGTGGCTTCCATGTTTACAGTTCATTGTAACCTAATTTGTGGTTGGTGCTTCCAGGGAGCAAAGGCTCTGTATGAGTTCCTTGGTTACAATTCTTTTTATCATAGCTTTCTTAGAAGCTGGCTGTAGTAGCTATATGCCCAGTGTGTGAGTAAGTTCACTGACTCCTGTGAGGTTGGAATGGCAGAGGTCTCTTAAAACTTATCTCATTTCTCCCTGGTGTACACTTATTTATTTATTTATGCCCTCATATTTTATTTTCTGGATTAAATAGACTTCAGATGAATAGGAAAGGCGTCTATGGGTTAAACTGGCTGTGGCTAAATCAGATGGGTTGATGCAATACCTAATGGTGCACTGAGGTCCCAGCCTTGACAGAGGCGATTGAGGAACTCTTGGCGAAATGTGCTGAAGTCTTATCAGGGGAAAGAGTGGGAGCCACGTCAGCTCGCCTGCCAGGCCAGTAGGAAAATGAACTACTTCCTAGTCATTCTCCTGACCCTGGGTTTCAGCTATTCAGATCAGACAGGTACCTATTTTTAGTTGAATGTTCCACATAAAGAGGGATCATGACTCTACCTTTCATGCAAGACAGACCTGGAAGGCACTCCTGCCATGAGGATGCAGCCACTTTGAAGTGTTCCAGAAAGGCTGTCTACAGGTATACTCATGCTGAGCTCCCATGGGAGAAGCCCCAGCTGTGTTTGTAGTGGTGAATGAGGGGAAAAAGAAGTCCCCCTTCTTCAAGATCCTTCACAAGCACCAGGGCTGCTTGCCTGTTGGGGTAGAGCCACAGACTTTCCTCTCTGAGCCCAGCACTGCACCTGTGCCTCTGTTGAAATAAACTTCTCACAAGCAGAAAGTTTTGAAACTCAAGTCTTGCTCTCTGGATTCTTTTGTCCAGCAGATTGCTTCCTTGACGTGGTGCCCTCCTGCTTCTTCTAGGAGTAAGAGTCCCTGAGAGACAGACTATTGTGCATACTGCTGCTTTTCTGGGTCCAGCTGTCCAGTGGGGCTGCCACATTCCAGGCTGAGTCTGGGGAATCTCTGCAAGGGATCCAGTGATATGCCCTGTCCTTAGGTCTCCCGGCAGTGGATGCCAGTACCAGCTCTGATGGGGTGGCAGGAGAGTGACATAGATTGTGAGATTTCCTTGGTTATGAATAGTCTTGGTGTGTTGGCTTTCTCAAATACTGGTTGCAGTAATGAAGAACTGGTCACATGGACAGACTCAGGACCTCCAAGCTAGCCAGGGTGCTGCAGGCAATCTGATAGCTGAGGTCACACACAAATTTTCTCCTTCATGGGTGCCATGTTATTCTACCTGGCAATGCTATAATGGACTGTGTCAGTTGGCCTCCAGCCAGCAGGGGGTGCTTGCAAAGTACACCAGCTGCAGTGGTAGTGGTAGGATTTGTGCTTGCCTTATGTTATTCAGGGGAGGTATTTTGGTGTTTCTGGCAATGAGTAGGGCCATAGGGCTCCTAAAAGTTTCTGTCCTTTGTGTTAAGATACCAGGGTAGGTGGAGGTGCAAAGCCAGTAGGGGCTGAGTCCTGTAGATCTGTGCTCTGGCTGTCCACTTGTGGGGCAAGCAGGAGCCCCAGTTGGGGTCAAAAGGTGGTTATCTGGTCATTGGAGTAATGTTCCAGGGAGGAGCTCAGCTGCCTCTGCTGCACAGAAGAGTCTGCCTGGGAAGTAGGGAGTAGCAGGCAGCAGTAAGCCCCAGCCAACTCCTATGAACTTGGCAAGGCAGGTCTCACACCCACAGTGTTTCACTAGTAGCAGGTAGCTAGGTTCCAGTCAGCCTGTGCTCAGAACTCAAAACTGCCTCAGGCCATAAGCTTTCCCAGGGAGATAGCAACCACAGCTTTCAGGCCATGTCCCCCCACCCATCCACCTGCATATCTGGGGCACACAGCTCCTGTGCTTATGGCTTCCCACTTGCCCCTTGGTTCTGGCCAAGGGAGTTTGTGCCCAATGGAGACCATATTATAAATCTCAGTTGGGAGCTTCTTTTAACCTGTGACTGCTGCCTGAGTCAGCTGACAGAATTCCATGTGGTCATCTGTGAGGTAGAATCAGAAATAGCTTCCCTCTGTCCTAACTGGAGACTGGGATTGCACACAAAGCACTTTCTACTGCTGCTCTTCTCCTACACTCCCCACCGCTTACTAAGTCATCTCCAGCACTGGGTAGGGTTAAGGTCTTCCTCTATGGCCAGGATTGTCAGGGTTCCCCAGTGAGGGGTGTATATCCTGGAGGTATTTTATCCCCCTCCCACACTGGTGTCTGGCTCATGAACCTGGGTTTGTGAACTGACAGAAGTGAATTTATTATTTTTGGTAAATGTTTATTGCCACTTACAATTAATAAGTAGGTGGAAGCTTGCAACCAGAAAGCAATGCAAACGTGTCAAGCTAGATGTTGCTTGCCACACCAATGAGCAACTATATCAGAGATGTAACCCATTCCCTAAGCCTATTGAAGTTATAGCTCTTTGTTCTTTTAGGCGCTCAACAACCTCTCACATGAAAGATTTGTCCAAGGCTAATTCAGCATTATTCTTGTGTCAGAATTTGGTCAATTATCTATTGGAAACAGTTAACTAAGAATTCTTGGAATCAGTAATTGAACATAGGATCATTTAAGGATGCAGCCTAGGGTGCTATACTTAAAAATATAGGCAACAGAGCTCTAAGTGTTCATTTGTCCAAATATGGGGAAATGCCTCTGTAAGATTCTAGCAATCTAAATAATATTTTAAACAACTCTAAATTTATTTTGGCTGTCACTAATTTTTGCCAATGAGAAACCTGTTTTTTATACTCATTATGTGAATTACAAAAGCGTCAACTGTTGCCAAGAGCTAAACTAGTTGAAGCTTATTTATTAGCCCCCCCATAAGTGTGAACTTTCCAATTAAATGCTAGCTGATTATACCAGAGACGTAAATTCCCGATTTAGGTAACTGGCTTCCCCTACATAGAGACTGAAATGAGCTAACAATTTATATCACATTAGATATGTTCAACAATTTTAAATAAATTACAGATATAAATATACCAGCAAAAGATGCTACTCATTAAAGAAGACAATTATTATCCTAATTAACTGAATTTATATACAGCTAGGGATCCCAGCCATGAAGTTGACTGAATTCTTGTTAGTCGTTATAAAAGATACATTGAACTTTATTTATAGTTGCTGTGTCAATAACTCAAGTAGACACATAGCCTTTTTCTCCAGATTCATATTATACATACTGTATAATTTTTTTTGTAGTCATGGAAGTTAGCACATCCTACACAGCTTTATCACTTGACTAAATTTTTCATTTCTTTGGCTCTTCAGAATCCTAGGAAATAGGAATAGGAATTCTCTTTAACTATAAGGACCTTTGAATTTGATGGAATATTTCATTATTAAGTATAATTTCAGGATCCTTGAACTCTTATGGATATTTTTATCAGTTGAATACTACGTATTTCTTATGGCCTTGTGTAACTATAATAACAACCTGTAATGTCAGTCTACTGATGTAATTGCTATTATGCCCCATTGCAGGAGACATTCAAGTATAGTCCTTCTTTTCTAAGGGATTATTCTCAGGAAGAAAACATACAATGTTATTTTAAGGTGTATATGACATTACAGTGTCCCCCAAATCTATATCTCTGTCCCCAATTACTTTCCTGAATTCTGGAGTTTTATTTCCAGTGTTCTACTAGACATTTCTACTTACATATCTAATAAGTATCTCAAGCAATCATGGACAAAATAGAATTGAATTTTGCACCTCACCTCTTTAATCTCTTCTTCCTTACATCTTTCTCATCACAATACAAAAGCATGAATATTCATATACTCAGGCTAAAAACCTAGGAGTTATTCTTGATTCCTCCCTTTTTCTTGCCCATTCCTCCTGTTCTATCCACCCCATCATTTTGTTCTGTTGCCTCTACCTATAAACACAACCTGAGTCACTCCATCCAAGTCACCATCATCTCTCAGCAGAACAATTTCAATATATCTTTAACTGGTCTTTTTGCTTCTGCCCCTGCTCTTCTGTCATCCATTCTTCATGAAGTGATTTTGTTAAAATTGAAATCAGATGTTCTTTCCTCCCCAAAACTCTCCAGAATTTTTTTTATCACACTCAGAATAAAATCCAAACTTATTAACTATTTTTTACAAGATATGATCTTTGTAAATTCTCTGCCCTCATCATCTACCCACCTCCAGCCTCAATAGGCAATGGTCAGAGAGCTTTTTTATTTTCCTTAAACTCACTGAGCTTGTTTCTCTCACAGGGATTTTGCTGCAGGCCTTCCCTCTGAACAGAATACCATTTCCTCTAATTATAGGAAGGCTGAACTTTTTGAATAATTAAAATTTCAGTGTAAAGCACCCCTTGCTGCTCTCTATCACTCCACACTATTTTAATTCTGTCCATTGCATTTATCAATACTTCCGTATATTTTTGTGGTCACTATTTGGCTTTTACAATACTATGCACAGATCATGCCTATTTTGTTCACTACTATATTTCCAGGGCTTATGGGATGTGATATTTTTAATGTATATTTTAAAAAGAACAAACATTCAGAATATAATCTAACTCTTCAAATATCTATTGATAATTTCATCTATGTGTTCCATAAGCAGCTCAATATTTAATTCCATAATTACTCTTTTTTCTGTATCCCTATGACAAACGCCATCACCACCTGTCCATGTGATGTTTCTTAGTGCTCTCATAGGTGACTTACAAGTCCAGAAAAACCTATTCAGAGACTACATTTTTTTAATATGTAAATTTGATTTGATCCTACGAATTTGATTATTATATTTATTAATATGCCAATTTTAATCACCTTTAAATTTGTTTTAACCAGTTATTTATATTTCTTTAAAATTTTCAACTACTTTTATATATCTATTGTACTTAACATTTCTTTTAGAATCACCTCATCTGACTCACTATCAAAGAACACATCAGAAGTACTTAATAAATTCTTAAAAATCTAGTAAATTAAACTTATATATATACTGAGTCTTACATTCTCTGAAATGTTGCAGTATTGCTTATATACATAAGAAAAAATCACTTTAAAATAACAAGTGTAACTCAACCATAAATTTATATATTTTTATACCAGAAATAGAAAATAATAAAAGAGAAAATATTCTCATAAACCTAAAATAATGAATATGCACAGTTTTGTTCTCTTTACACAAAAATATTAATAATGAGGAGAGAGCTGGAGCAATATGGCTGAATAGAAGCCTCCAGAAATCCTTTCTTTCCACAAGAATACCAGTTTGAACAACTATCCACACAAAAAGCTACCTTCAGAAGAACCAAAGTCAGGTGAGCAATCACAGTACCTGGTTTTAACATCATATTAAGGAAAGAAGTGCGAAAGGGTAGGAAGGACAGTCTGGAATCATCTACATCACCCTCCCCCATCCACTGGCCATGGCTGTGTGATACAGACACAGAATCTGTGCACTT
Organism: Cebus imitator; assembly: GCF_001604975.1. Taxonomy (NCBI): domain Eukaryota; kingdom Metazoa; phylum Chordata; class Mammalia; order Primates; family Cebidae; genus Cebus; species Cebus imitator. The sequence goes on from NW_016107319.1 coordinate 6,663,536, forward strand.
AGGGGAGGGAGAACACAGTGATTGTGGGACCTTGCATTAGAACTCAATGCTGCCCCATGACAGCAGAAAGCAACATACATCACAACTCAGCCAGCACCCACAGAGGGAGCACTTAGACCAGCCCTAGCCAAGGTGGAATCACCCATTCCAGTGGTCAGAACCTGAGTTCTGGCAAGCCCTGCCACCAGAGACTAAAGAGCTGGGGGGTCTTAAATAAACTTGAAAGGCAGTCTAGGACACGAGGACCGTAATTCCTGGACAAGTCCTGGTACTGTGCTGGGCTCAGAGCCAGTGGACTTGGGGTACACATGACCTAATGAGTCACTATCCAGGGTGAACAAGGGAATGTTTGTGTCAACCTTCAGCTGACCCCAGGCAGCACAGCTCACAGCTGCAAAAGAAACTTCTTTCTTCTGCTTCAGGAAAGGAGAGGCGAGAGTAAAGAGGGCTTTGTCTTGCAACTTGAATATCAACTTTGCCACAATAAAACTGGTTACCAGGCAGAGTTCTGAGGCCCTATTCCAGACCCTAGCTCCCAGAAGACATTTCTAGACATATCCTTGGCCAAAAGGGAAGTTGCTACCTTGAAGGGAGGGAACCAGTCATGGCAAGATTCATCACCTGCTGACTAAAGTGAACTTGGTCCCTGAATAATCATCAGGAGTCCCCAGGAACTACTCACCATAAACTTTGGGTAAGACTCAGAGATGTACTAGCCTAGGTTGACCCAGCATATTCCCAGCTATGGTGGCCATGGGGAGAGACTCCTTCTTCTTAAGGAAATAACAGGAGAGAGTAAAGAGAACTTGGTCTTGCAGCTGGGTACCAGCTTGGTAACAGTGGGATAGAGCATGAAGTAAGCTCCTGGGTCCCTGATGATAAGCCTTGGCTCCTGGATGACATTTCTGGCCCTGCCTTGGGTTAAAAGGGAGCCCACTGCCTTGAAGAGAGAGTCCTAGAGGCCTGGCAGCATTCACCACATGCTGACTGAGGAATGGGACTTGAATGAACATTGGTGGTAGCCAGGCAGTGCTCACCACAAGCCTGGAGCAGTGGAGGCCACAAGGAAAGACTCCTCTGCTTGTGGAAAGACAACAGAAAAGTGGGAAGGATTTTGACCTGTGACTTGGGTGCCAGCTCAGTCATGGTAGAATGGGGTGTCAGGTAGATGCCTGTTTTCTGAAGCCTGGCCATGGCTCTTGGAGAGCATCTCTTGACCTACCTGGGGCCCAGGGAAACTCACTGTCCTGAAGGAAAGGATGTAAGCCTAGCTGGCTTTACCACATGCTGACTGTAGAGCGCTAGGGACTTGAGTGAACATAGGCGAAAACCAGACAGTGGTTATTGCAGACCTTGGGTGAGATCCAGTGCTGTGCTGGTTCAGATCTGACCCAACAGTGTCCCAGTGGTGGTGGTCACAGGGGTGCCTATGTCACCTCTATCCCAGCTTCAGACAGCTCAATGTAGAGAGAGAGAGAGAAAGAGAGAGAGAGAGAGGGAGGGAGGGAGAGAGAGAGAGAGAGAGACTCTACTTGGGAGACAACAAAAGTCTCTGTCTGGTAATCCAGATAATTCCTCTGGATTTTATCCAAGACCACCCAGGTGATACCTCTATGAGTCTGCAGGAGCCACAGCTGGGCTGGGGGTGCTCTCTAATGTAGATACAGCTGCAGCAACCAAAACCTTAGGTTGCAACATCCAAGCCCCTTTGAATACTGGGAAGCCTTCAAAAGGACAAATACAAACAAGCCCGGACTGTGAAGACTACAATACATACCTAACTCTTAAATGTCCAGACACTGATTAACATCCACAAACATCAAGACCATCCAGGAAAACATGACCTCCCCAAAGGACCTTAATTAGGCACCAGTGACCAATTATGGAGAAATAGAGAATTCAAAATAGCTGTGTTTAGGAAATTCAGTGAAACTCAGGATGACACAGAGAAGGAATTCAGTACTATCAGATTGATATAACAGAGATTAAAGTAATTAAAAAGAATCAAGCAGAAATTCCGAAGTTAAACAATGAAATTGACATGCTGAAGAATGCCTCAGAGTCTTTTAACAGCAGATTTGATCCGGCAGAAGAAACAATTAGTAAGCTTGAAAATAGGCTATTTTAAATACTCAGCCAGAGAAGGCAAAAGGAAAAAGAATAAAAAAGAATGAAGCATGCCTACAGGGTCAAGAAAATAACCTCAAAAGGACAAATCTAAGAGTTATTGGCCTTTAAGGGAAGGTAAAAAGCGAGACAGAGGCATAAAGTTTATTCAAAAGCATAATAACAGAGAACTTCCCAAACTTGGAGGAAGATGCCAATATTTAAGTACAAGAAGGTTATAGAACACCAAGTAGATTTAACTCAAATAAGAGTACATCAAGGCATTTAATAATCAAACTCCCAAGGGTCAAGGATAAATAAAAGATCCTAAAAGGGAAGGGAAAGGAAACAACATAGAAAGGAGCTCCAATATGACTGACAGCAAACTTCTTGGTGGAAACTTTACATGCCAGGAGAGAGTGGCATTACATACTTAAAGTGCTGAAGGATAAAAACTTTTACTCTGGCATAGTTTATCTGGTGAAAATATCCTCAAATATGAAGAAGAAATAAAGATTTTCCCAGAAAAACAAAAGTCAAAGGATTTCATTACCTGACCTGTGCTACAAGAAATGCTAAAGGGAGTTCTTCAATCTGAAAGAAAAAGGCATTAATGAGAAATAAGAAATCATCTAAAAGTACCAAACTCACTGGTAAGAGTAAATACACAGAAAAGCAGAACATAGTTGCACTGTAATTGTGATGTGTAAACTACTCACATCAGGAATAGAAAGAAAGTGAATATCAATAATTATGACAACTTTTCAGGACATAGACAGTATAATAAGATATAAATTGAAACAAGAAAAAAGTTAAAAAGTGGGAGGATGAAGTTAAAGTATAGAAATTTTATTAGTTTTTTCTTTGCTTGTTTGCTTGTTTATGCTATCAGTATTAAATCATCATCAGTTTAAAATAATGGCTTATACAATATCATTTGCAAGTCTCATGGTAACCTCAATTGAAAAAATTATACAAAAGATACACAAAAACCAACCAAGCAAAAAATACATTAACACCAAAGAAAACCATCTTCACTAAAAGACAGGAAGGAAGGAAAGAAGGAAGATGACAAAACAACCTGAAAACAAATAACAAGAAGATAGGAGTAAGTCCTTACTTATCAATAATAACAGTGAATGTAAATGAACTAAAGTCTCCAATCAAAAGGCATAGAGTGACTGAATGGATTAAAAAATAAGACTCAATAATCTGTTGCCTACAAAAACACACTTAATCTATAAAAACACGTAGACTAAAAGGGATGGAAATAGATACGCCATGCAAATAGAAAACAAAATCAGCAAGAGTAATTATAGCAGACAAAATAGTTTGCAAAACAAAAAACATAGAGACAAAGAAGATAATTTTATAATAATAAAAGGGTCAATTTAGCAACAAGTTATAAAAATTGTAAATACATATGCACCTAACACTGGAGCACCCAGATACATAGAGTAAATATAATTGGAATTGAAGAGAGAGACAGACCACAATACCATAACAGCTGGAGACTTCAACATCCCACTTTCAGCATGTTGCAGACAGAAAATCACCCCCCCCCCAAAAAAAAACAGGCTTAACCTGCACTATAGACAAATTATAGACCTATTAGATATTTACATAACATTTCATCTAAGAGCTACAGAATATGCATTATTCTCCTGAACACACGGATTATTCTCAAGGATAAACCATATATTAGGCCACAAAACAAGTTTTAACAAATTCAAAAAAAAAAATAGAAATTATTTCAGGTATCTTCTCTCAACACAATGGAATAAAATTGGAAATCAATAACAAGAAGAATTTTGGAAACTATGCAGATATACAGAAATTACATTATATGCTCCTGAACAGCCAATGAATCAATGAATACATTAAGAAGAAAAATTTAAAAACATATTGAAACAAATGAAAACTGAAACACAACATACCAAAATCTGTGGGGTATAGTGAAAGCAGCAATAAGAGGAAAGTTTGTAGCAATAAGCACTTACATCAAAAAAGTAAAACTTCAAATAAATAACTTAATAATACAACTTAAAGAACTAGAAAAGCAGGAGCAAACAAAACTCAAAATTTATGGAAGAAACTAAGTAATAGGGTGATGTGGGACAGGTATCTAAGATGGCCAAATAGGAACAGCTCTGGAGTGCAGTCCCCAGCAAGAACAACAACACAGAGGGTGAGTGATCACTGCATTTCCAAATGAGTTATTACTGCCCACAGACCAGGAGATTCCTGGGATGAAAAGTGCCATGAGTTTCCAGCACAGCTGTTTCAGCTGGCACATCAGGTCTCCACACAAAAACACACACAAATCTGGATGGCCATTTCAACTGGCACCTGGAACACCTGGGAGACAGAGCCACCTATTCAACTGAAAAAAAAAAGGGGGCTGAAACAGGGAGCCAGGTGATCTGGATTGGCAGGTTTCCCTCCACCACCCCACAAAGACCAGCAATCTGAAACACTCTGGATTGAGAGTTTTGCAGCAAGCACAGCTGGACCCCGGACAGTCCAGCTCTGTGGGGAGAAGGGCATCTGCCATTACCGAGGCAGTCCATCATTACAGAGGCAGTCTGCCATTACTGAGGCAGACCATCATTACTGAGTCAGTTCTAACTATACCTCTACAAACAAAACCACAAGAAAGTTTACACAGCAGCTGAGCAGAGCCCACAGCAGGTCAGCAATGCCTCTGCTGGCAGACTGACTAGGTTACCTCCTTGCTGGGCAGGGCATCTCTGAAAAAAGGCAGCAGCATATCGGGAACTTATAAATAAAACCCCACCTTGTCAGGACAGAGAACCTGGGAGAAAAGGTGGTTATGAGTTTCACTGCAGCAGACTTAAATGTACTTGCACAGCAGCTCTCAATGGAACAATGTAGCTCACAGCTCAGAGCTTGAGATCTTGTAATGGACAGACTGTCTCATCCAGCAGCTCCCCAACCCCCATATATCCAAAGAGATACCTCATAAAGGAGAGCTCAGGCTGACATCTGGCTGGTATCCTTCTGGGATGAAGATAACAGAAGAAGAAACTGGCAGAAACTCTTATTGTTCTTCAGCCACTGCAGGTGATCCCCAGGCAAGCAGGGTCTGTAGTGGACCTCCAACAGTCCTACAGCAGAGGGCCCTGACTGTTAGAAGGAAAACAAAAACAGAAAGAAATAACTTCATTATCAACAAAAAGGACGTCCACTCAGAAGCCCCACCCAAAAGTGACCAACTACAAAGACCACAGGTAGATAAATCCACAAAGATGGGAAGAAACCAGCACAAAAAGGATGAAAACACCTAAAACCAGAACACCTCTCCTCCTCCAAGGGATCACAACTCCTCACCAGCAAGGGAACAAAGCTGGTTGGAGAATGAGTCTGATGAATTGACAGAAACAGACTTCAGAAGGTATTTAATAACAAACTTCTCTGCGCTAAAAGAACACATGTTAACCCAATGCAAAGAAACTAAGAACTTGAGAAAAGGTTTGACGAAATGCTAATGAGAATAAACAGCTCAGAGAAGAATGTAAATAACCTGATGGAGCTGAAAAACACAACACAAGAACTTCGCAAAGCATACACAAGTTTCAATAGCCAAATTTACCAAGCAGAAAAAAGGATATCAGAGATTGAAGATCAACTCAATGAAATAAAACAAGAAGGCATGATTAGATAAAAAAGAGTGAGAAGAAATGAACAAAGCCTCCAAGAAATACGAAATTATGTGAAAAGACCTAATCTATGTTGGATAGGTGTACCTGAATGTGACAGAGAGAATGAATCCAAGCTGGAAAACACTCTTCAGGATATTATCCAGGAGAACTTCTCTAACCTAACAAGGCAGGCCAATATTCAAGTCCAGGAAATGCAGAGAACACCACAAAGATATTCTACAAGAAGAGCAACTCCAAGACACATAATCATCAGATTCACCAGGGTTGAAATGAAGGAAGAAATGCTAAGGGAAGCCAGAGAGAAAGATTGGATTACCCACAAAGGGAAGCCCATCAGACTCACAGTGGATCTCTCAGCAGAAACCACACAAACCGGAAGTGAATGGGGGCCAATATTCAACATCCTTAAAGAAAAGAACATTCAACCCAGAATTTCATATCCAGCCAAACTAAGCTTCATAAGCAAAGGAGAAATAAAATCATTTATAAACAAGCAATGGCTGAGAGATTTCATCACCACCAGGCCCGCCTTACAAGAGCTCCTGAAAGAAGCACTAAACATGGAAAGGAACAATCAGTACCAGCCACTCCAAAAATGTATCAAATGGTAAAGAGCATCGACACAATGAAGAAACTGGGTCAACTAATGAGCAAAACAACCAGCTAGCATCCAAATGGCAGGACCAAATCACACATAACAATATTAACATTAAACATAAATGGCCTAAATGCCCCAATCAAAAGACACAGACTAGCAAATTGGATAAAAAGTCAAAACCCATTGGTGTGCTATATCCAGGAAACCCATCTCACATGCAAGAATACACATAGGTTCAAAATAAAGGGATGGAGGAAGATTTACCAAGCAAATGGAGAGCAAAAAAATAAAAAAGCAGGAGTTGCATTCCTAGTCTCTGATAAAATAGACTTTAAACCAAAAAAGATGAAAAGAGACAAAGAAAGACATTACATAATGGTAAAAGGATCAATGCAGCAAGAAGAGCTAACTATCCTAAATATATATGCGCCCAATACAGGAGCACCCACATAAATAAAGCAAGTTCTTAACGACCTACAAAGATACTTAGACTATCACACAATAGTACTGGGAGACTTTAACACTCCACTGTCAATATTAGACAGATCAATGAGACAGAAATTTAATAAGGATGTCCAGGACTTGAATCAGATCTTGATGAAGCAAACCTAATAGACATCTACCAAACTCTCCACTCCAAATCCACAAAATATACATTCTTCTCAGCACCACATCACACCTACTCTAAAACTGACCAAATAATTGGAAGCAAATCACTCCTTAGCAAATGCAAAAGAATGGAAAGCATAACAAACAGTCTCTCAGACCACAGTGCAATCAAATTAGAACTCAGGATTAAGAAACTAACTCAGAACTGCACAACTTCATGGAAACTGAACAACTGGCTCTTGAATGTTGACTGCATAAACAATGAAATAAAAGCAGAAATAGAGATGCTCTTCAAAACCAATGAGAATGAAGACACAACATACCAGAATCTCTGGGACACATTTAAAGCAATGTGTAGAGGAAAATTTATAGCAATAAATGCCCACATGACAATAAGGAAAGATCTAAAATTGACACTTTATCATCAATATTGAAAGAGCTAGAGAAGCAAGATCAAAAACACTCAAAAGCTTGCAGAAGACAAGAAATAACTAAGATCAAAGCAGAACTGAAGGAGATAGAGACACACACACAAAAACCCTTCCAAAAAATCAATAAATCCAGGAGATGGTTATTTGGAAAGATCAACAAAATAGACAGACTGCTAGCCAGATTAATAGAAAAGAGAGAAAAATCAAATAGATGCCATAAAAAATGATAAAGTGGATATCACCACTGATTCCACAGATATACAAACTACCATCAGAGATCACTACAAACAACTCCCTGCACATAAACCATTAACCCTGAAGAAAATGGATAAATTCCTGGATACTTGCACCCTCCTAAAACTAAACCAGGGAGAAGTTGAAACCCTGATAGACCAATAACAAGGGCTGAAGTTCAGGCAGCAATTAATATCC